>NC_138346.1:144639344-144739344 GCF_046562875.1 Panthera onca
GGAGTAGCACAGTGGTGCTCAGTGATTTACGGGGGCAATTAGTCACCACCCCACGGCGCTGCTGAGGACAGCACGGCAGCAGACGCGTCAGGCCTGAGAGGAAGAAGAGGCTTTGCACTGCTCTCCAGACAACTTTTCAAACAAGAGAGGATATTTGAGTACATTAGGTTCCATGTCTTCATTCTGGGTGCCCACCCTTCACATTATCCAGCCAACCTAATACATAAACGTATTTTTAACACAATATTAACCTGTTCTGTGTGTGTTAAAAAGACTCCCAACTGCAGCTTTTTTCTCTCCCACTGTCTAAAGTAGGTTTTCCCCATTCCTTAAATGAAACAAACAAATAAAAAAACCTTTCCCTGGTCCCAAATTGTCCTCCTGATGTGTGCCTTCAGTCTGTCTCATTTCTTCTTGCATCTTGCTATCATGTTCTATATTTGCTTTGAGCCACTGGGTGCTGAGGAATTTGGTCTCTAGCTCTTCTGGGGAAGTTTAGTGAGCTGGCACAAAGAGGTGATGAATGAGGCTGCAAAACTCAGGGTAAATGAGAAAGATATATAAACTTCCTGATATTTGTTACCATGTTCTTTAACATACTATATTCGGTGCCTATGTATATGCATATAGCAAAATAAACCTGCTAAGATATGATATTTGGTGTACACTCTTTGGTAGGAAGTCGTCTTCATCAGAAGAAATCTAGAATGGGGCACCTGGGTGGCTCCGTCGGTTGGGCGTCTGACTCTTGACTTCGGCTCAGGTCATGATCTCATGGTTTGTGAGTTCGAGCCCTGCATCGGGCTCTGTGCTGACAGCATGGAGCCTGCTTGGGATTCTGTTTCCCCCTATCTCTGCCTCTCTCTCTGTCTGTCTCTCTTAGAAGTAAATAAATAAACATTTAAAAAGAAGAAGAAGAAGAAATCTAGAATGGAAGTCCAGGAAAGAACCCAAGAAAGACAAAGATTTTATTGACTAACTGCCATGTCTGTATAGGGGCAATAACAAGGTTGCCGAAGTGAACAAATGAAGCATCATTAGGAGTTTAGTATCCTGATGTAGTGTTACCTAAGTGTTGTGCAGTGTTACCATTTTATATTTCTGAAGCACTTTACAGTTTATGAGGGATATTTGGAATTCCTTTCCTCATTTGATCTTGCCTCGGCTTTAGTCAAGAACACGTGCTCAATTAGAAATGTGTTCAATGAGTATGTACACATTTGGGGAATGTGACCCAACACATGCTTACATGTTGACCTGTAAGCTGGAGTACTAAAGAGGCAAAACCTTGTTGATGAGCTGGTGCTGTAATGATGTGCCATTCAACTGGGCACTTACTTTCTGATAAAGAGGCTCACAATTGGGAAAAAGTGCAGATTTTACTGGCTCCTCTTTTCCACATTATCAATTGTGGGTTTTTTTTGTTGTTTTTTTTTTTTGTTAAGACACAATGTACCTTTAAAAACAATTAAAAAATAATATAGAGCCCTGGGATTTGATGTAGAATTGGGTATTTGTGACAAGAGCACTGGTTTTCCTGTAATAAGGAAAGCAAACCCAACCAGGAAAAGAGGCAGATGTGTTTCTTTGCAACATTGCAGGCATATGAAATTATACAGATCTCACTGAAAACTAGGAATGATACAACTTGAAATTTTAACCAAAATTATTTTTTATCAGTGAACAAAGTCCATTGTAAAGCACTGTATGTATTTTTTCAGATCTCTTTCTTTTCCTGAAGTCACATTTGTAGTTTCTGGTAGAGGGACATAATTGGGAAAATTAAATACATAAAAAGATGAAATTTAAAAGTATAAAATTCTGCCTTTCTGATAAATTTTATGTTCCCTGTTTCCTTGATTTAAAGAGGATGTTCTAATATTACCCTTACAGGGGACACATTTTTATATACATGTTATTTTTGTTTAGAAATTGTGAGCTAGTGAAGAGTGAAAATGACCTTGGCTATTGTACTTACTTATTGATAGAAATAATAGCCTTTTTATATCTGAATTCAAATGTCTTCTCTATTAATCATGCAACTTCCATACATTTCAAAGAGATTTGGATTGCATGAAAACAGGAGGCTGGAGCTTCCTACGTGCCCCCGTGTTTGTGTTCATACAGAATATTTATGCAATATTCCAACTTGGCTATAATCTATAATTCCTGGCTATTATTTCAGTTGCAACTATAATTTTTAGATTAATGGTTATAATTTTGGTAGGGAATACATGAAAAGTTATATGTTCATGCTTGAAAGGAGGATCATTAAATATTCATTATTACCACTCAAATTAGTTGTCATGCTCTATAAAACAGTTACCCGGTATCATTTCACTAGTTTAGATTCTGCAGCAAGTGAACAGCAATATAATGGCTCATATCAGTAGAGGAATTTTTGTTGGGGAACAGAGAGAGAAATGATTTTAAAACACATTTGACATATTTATGTTGACAAATTATATAAAGAATTACTGCTTTGTCAATAAATATGTTTGTATGTTAGAATAGGATTGTGGCTGGATTTACTTCTAGCTGTTTAATTACTCTATGATTGTGAAAAAACAGTGCTTCTTCAAATGGTTTTAAGGGGAAAAAATTAAAATACAAAGGTTGGGATATTTTAGTATTTTGCAGATGCTTAAACTTGCCATAAAAAAGCACTTTTCATTTTTGTAAGCAGGCATTGAAATCTTGCTTTTTCAGCAAAGCTAGATTGTATAGTTTGTTACTTTTCTCTATCCGGTAACAAATCTATTCTTAAAAAAAGAAAAAAGTAAAACAAGAGATCGATTTTTATAAATGTGGTGGGGGAGCATATGTGGAGATGTCTCCTTAGCCTGTTTTAGAAGCATGTAAAGTGAAAATAAAAGTAAATACATTTTAGTGTAAAAATATTTTGCTTTTTGTTTCCACATACCTTGATATGCCTATTCAGTTATGCGAAGACATTGGGGATAGCCAGATGCTTTTTTTTTTTTTTTGATCACATATAGGGATTATTCCATACTCCTCAGTAATTTAAATTGTTTTTTTTTCCATAGAACACCCCCCATAAATTTGATTCTGATCGCATGTAACTTTAGAGCGTTCTGTCTTAAAGAGTCAAATTGTAGCTGATGAACACATTTTGCATTTTTCCACATTGCATCTGGACTCTTCATAATGATGGTTTATTTTATTTTATTTTTTCTGCACAGAGGAGAGAAAAAAATATATAGGTCCATGAATCAATCTAGATAATGGGGAAGGCTGAATGTAATAAATAATACAGTAACAACCCTAAACTAATGAGCTGTTGCTAAGGTACATTTCATAGGCTCATCCTCTATATAAAAAGTCACTAATAACCCCTTGGTGTAATCAGATGATAAAGCTTTGCCATAAGGCAACACCTGTGCAATTAGAACTGCAGATTCTTTTGCACGTTTCATTAATTTCAGGATTTTGTAAAGGCACAATGACTACACTAATAATCTAGTCTACTTGACTCCATGTCTACCGGAAACAAAGTGTCTAATTAGATAAAGGTAATTAATTAGAGATAAATGGAGCTAATCAGGCTCAGTTAACACTAATTCTCTGAATTAAGACATTTTGGGACACCTACTATCCCGCTGATTTTGATATTTTGCATTAAAAATAGGTTTTAGAGGAGTCAGAAAATACTGGCATTTGAGAATTGAGCAGTCTTTTGATGGCATATTTAGGCATCTGAAGCTAAAGGAGAGCTTTCTTTCATATTGTGCTATTTCACCACCTTTCTCTTGCAGCTTAAAGAATTCACTTTGTAGTTATTCCAATCCGTGCTAGTCTCCATATAAATTTTAATAGCTTTTGCTATCATTTTTATTATCTGTCTAGCCCACCAATGGAAGAAAATCACAAGTTGTTCTCTCTTAAATAAAGAATTAACATGTTACATTAAGGAAATGTCAAGACTCATCAGCCTATATCCTAAAATTCTGGTCCTTTAAAGAGAACAAACACCTATAATTCTGATTCTTTTAAAGAGAACAAACCTCTGCTTTGCAGTGTTGGACTGAAAATTTAGTGGTGTGGGGGAAAGCTTTGAAGTCAGAAGTCCTGAATTCAAATTTCCACTCTTTCTTAGTAAATGAGTGATCTTAGAAAAATGCTTAACTTCTCTGAGTTCCTTTGATTATGAAATGGAAATGATAGTGATGCTAACTTTACAGGGTGGTTGTGAACATTGAGTGAGGCAACTCTGTAAATATTGGTTATTATTACCTGTTCGTAATTGGGATTGAACACATAACCTAGCACCATATCTTGCTTGAACTACAAGATTAAGTATCAAAAATGTTCCATTTTTATCTCAACCCCATGATAATTTTGGTGCTACATTTATATATGTAGCAAGGGAGAGACCTAAGAATTTTCTTCTAAGTAGTCAAATCAGAAAAAAAATCCTGCAAATTCTTCACTTGGAGAATGGGAATTTATCTGCCTTGGTTTTCTACACTGCTATAATTAGCCCTCTTGGCAAGTTGTTCCACAGTCCGTAAGGAATGGATCGTTTGCCCCAGAATTGAAATCTGGGAAGTAGCTTAATATGAAGTAGACATTGAAATCTTTCTTTTATAATTTCTGTAGGATATACCTCTTCCTCTTTCTGTTCTCTGTCCTAACTTATCTGGACTACACCTAGATTATCTAATGATCTCTCAACTAATATCCTTGTTTTTATTTCTTTTCTCCTGTAATTCAGTGTCCCCAACTTAACCTTCCTCACCCAACACTTTCCTCATTCTCTGTCCTGTCAAGAACATAAGACTTGTTAAATCAAGACTATCAAATAGGCAATGAGAACATCTGTGTCTGGTCCACACTATTTATCCAGCCTATCTCCTGCCCTCCCCTGCCAGTACCTTTTATTCCAGGCAAGCCCGCCTTACTGTTCTTCACCACACTCATCTCTCCTTTAATGCTCTCCCCCTCCCCCAATATGACAGCCACTCTCGTCTTCTTTCGAAACTTATTTTAAATCCTGTACTTCCCCTGAGGCCCGCCTTGACAACTCTGGCCTACCAAGAGCCTTCTCATCTCTGAAGGCCCACAGCAGCTCTTGGTGGCACCACACTGATGAGATGCCTGAGGTCAGGAACCATAGCCTAGTCTTCCTGTGTGCAAGGCAAACCTTGCTCACCATCCTCTTCCCCCAGACCTTGGCCTTCACACTCATCTGGGGCACCCACAACGATATGACACGTGTGTAACTAATCTGTGAGGTGGGGCTTGGTCTGGTCCTTGGTAGTCAGGTCTAATGACTTCTGTAGTAACCCTGGGCCTCTTTACCCACTGGGGCTGGATTCAACCCTGGGTTGAGACTTCATGTTTAGAGACAATATTACCTTGATGAGACTGCTGTATTTCTTGAGGCTTTGTTTCTGACTTGCAGGGTATTAGGCTTTTATGACATGCAATGAGGGAATGTCAGGAAGTGACCATTAGTCTTTCGTGACAGTTAGAATGTTTAGCAAGCAATGATATACCATTCGGCAAACAATTCAGAAAGGTCTGAGCAACATGGGCTGAATTACCCTTCATTAGAGACCTTTAATGAAGTGTTTTTGGTGAATGCTGTCTATGGGAGGTTTTCCTGGAGAGTCCCTACCAGAGAAATTGAAACTTGTATGCATTAGATGTCCAGGTTGACTGATTGCGATTGTTGCAAAAGTGTCCTCAGTTTCTTCCTTTTATATATGTTTCCTTCCTTGTCTCTACGCCCTTTACTAGCACCCTCCCAACACTGACTCTGAGTTTGGCTGTGTGATTTGCTTTGCCATTGAGATAGTAGCAAACATGTGACAGAGACTTAAAAAGAACTTGGGTATCAGAGCTTGCTCTCTGGCTGCTTTTGGAACCCTGAGCAGCCCTGTAGATGAGCCCAGGCTAGCTTCCTTGATTGTGACAGACATGTGGTCCAGTATCCTCCTTTCCCCAGACAATAGTCAGCTAACCCCAGAAGTCAAGTGGCCTAACTGTCCAGCAGCTAATGACAGAAGCACATGTGGGTCCAGGTGAGAACAGTAGAATGATACACTAATTTAGAATTGAACTAAATAGTTACTGGATTATACCTTATGTTTTGGGGTTATTCAATATCCAGCAATAGATTACCAATACATTGGTGTAGGCTATCTATTTCACTGCTTAAACTTAGAAGAAATCCAGAAGACATCAAATGTTTGGTCTCTAATCTTGGATGATATTTAAGTAGAAAAGTGATGGTACCTTCGAGAGAAATAAATAAGGAAGTCTGTTCAGCCTTGGGAAATAAAACCAGTTAAGTTTTTGTAATTTTGTGTTGGTACAGATCAAAGTGTGAGAACTTCTAGAGAGGTGATAGGACGGAGTTGAAGATCTATATATAGGGGGTAGCTGAAGTTGTGGGATAGGATGAGAATGCAGATAAAGACTGGTGACAAAACTCAGTGGGATTCCCTCTTTTCATGGCCTTTTAGAAAAAGAGGCAAGGGACAGAAGAAGGGACAGAAGGGCAGGGGGCAGAGGATCACGTAGGAGAAGCTCAGGCTGGGGAAAACTGCAAGAAGAATCCAGTGGTCAGCAGAGCTGATTGCTAGAAAAGGCAAGCATGACAGTAATAATGACTAATAATTGAAGTGCAATTTGTAGTTTACAAAGTCCACATAACAGCTTATTTCAATCTAGCATTATAGATAGAGTCAGGGTTATTATTGTGGTCATTTTGTACATGACAAAATGGGCACAGAGCCAGCAAGTACTTTATAAATATTACCCATTGGATAAGATGGCAAATTCCAAATGGGTTCTGTTTTTACTTACAGGAGACCACTAGAAGTGTGATTGAATCTGGCAAGAGGAAAGTCAGCAGCAGCCTTTAAAGAGGCAGTTTCAGGAGAGCTAGGGGTAGGGAGGGTGGTAGTTGGGTAGGAGCAAGACTACATGGAGATAATATAAAGGACGTAGGAGGTAAGGAACAGAACACTGTTGAGTGGCAGGAGAATGACTTGATAAGACCTGGAGGGGACACCAGGTTTGAAAGGAGGGTAAGGGTGACCAAAGCAAGTTTGTAGATAGGAGGGAGAGGGAGAAGTGGAACATGAAAGCAAGAGAGAAAATAAAAGGAGAATAAAAATGAAATAAAAAATAAAGGGAAAATAAATATATGAGAAAAAAAATTGAAAAGCAATTCCTGAAGGTATAGATGCCAGTATCTAGAGCACAGGTGAAGAAAGGGCTTAGACTTGAGATGGATAGAGAGGCAGGTGGGAAGGGAAAAAGGAGAGAAATGACAGCAAGAGATTTTGAGCTAGAGAGGAAGGAAAGTAAGTTAGTTCACACCAGAATCTTCAAATTCTGTGATCATTTTCACTCTAAGACGACCAGTTTGCTATCTCAGGAAATGCCTGGCATGGATCTACCTCTATAATGACACAATTCGAAAGATTCCTGGAACTGCCTTCATAAAGCATGTTGTCCTTCCTGGGCAGAGGTATTTAATTTTGTGATGGGAAAAAATATTCTTGGGATAAGGACCCTGTGTGACTATTTTGTGTGTGTGTGTGCACACACACACATTCACACACGTGCGCGCGCACACACACACACACACACACATTAGGCAAGAAGAAGTACTCTGGGCAAGAGATTAGAAGCCTGGGACCTGGGAGATTGGCCCCAGGGAGCAAGGGGCACCAAAATCAAAGTAGTTATTCACTGCTTTGCCTGGAATGCAGGGTTGTCCTGAGAGGTGGAGCAGATGCCCTCTTGCATGGAGGAGATCCTGATTAAAAAGTAGGTCCTTCTTACCTAGTTCTGGAAATCTACCATCAGGACTTCGTTCCAGTGACTCAAGGCTTCTGCTTACTGCTTCAAGACAGGTATTTCTGGGAGGAGAAATCCACTAAAGCTTAAGGTTTATTAGAATTTTCCTGAGAGCAAGTTTCATTAGATGATGAAGATGAGGACTGATGGGGAAGAACTTGCCTCTGGATGCAAACAGAATATAGAAAGAGAACAGAAATCACCAAGTCTTCTACATTCCTCACATCCTACTGCTCATACAAAAACTGCATGCTCCTCAGTTTCTCTCATCTTAATCCCCACCTCCAGGATGATCAACTACTCTCTCAAGGTGCCTGGTACCTTGGTACCTTGGTACATTGGTGCTTAATAAATATGTGAATGAATGAATGAATGAATGAACAGCTCCTAACTGGCCTCTCCTTCCAAGTTTGGTCCCCTGCAACCCATTCATCAGCACACTGCCTTCCTAATGATCCTTCTAAAGCCCTATTTGATCTATTTAAAGTCCTTCATGGCACCTCATTACAGGATCAATTTGGAACTGCTTAGCTTGGAGTACAAGGCTCTTCATGATCCAGTTCCTACAGCCCCTTCCCAATCTGGCATCTCAGAAACCCCATGTGTGCAGGAACCATTGATAAACACCTCCAGACTTGATGCAACTATATTGAGCTACTTCTAGGTCCATGATCACCTGAGATATTTCACTGTACTTTGCCTGGGTTATTTTTTCTTGGAACACTTTCTACCCCATCCCATGTCCAACTGGTAAATATCTACCTGTATTTTCAGGCTAAATAGTTCCTGTTCAATGAAACGTCCATGAGCTCCTAAGTTGAGGTATCAATCTCTTATACTTGCCCTTCTTGAATCTAGCTCTGTTACAGCACCTGTTACAACTGAATAGCATTTACTTATGGACAGGAGTGTCTCCCCACCAGGTGATCATGTCTCTGGAAAGCAAGACCACTTACATCTTATTTGTCATTGTATCTTCAAACCAGACATCTATTATTCTCTTAAATGTTTCATTGAGAATTTACGTTGAGACTGCTTAAGGCCAAGTTTCCTTTCTTCTCCCTTTTCCAATAATTGTCCTGATATAGCATTATCTCAATTACTTTCTTTGTAAAACAAGAGCATAACTGTGGGTCTTTTTCAAGATTGCCTAGTAAACATCTGGCCCCAGAGTGAAAGCCCACAGGGGGCCCTTCAGTTCCACCTCTGTCTCTGGAAGTGCCCTTCAACCCCATATCTAGTGCCTCAGAGAGTACAGCAGGCACCTGCATCCTCCCCGCTACAGGGACTGTTGGCCAGGAGGTAGCTTTTGTTTCTCTCATGAGTGTGTTCTGATTTTTATCTGGATCTGGCTTTGGAGGGGCAGGCAGGTGAGGTCCACTGGAAAGATACACAGTAGCTGTGAGGATCCCACCCACAACATAATTTCTGCTTCCCCTTGTCTTGGAGGCTTCTTTTGGCTGTTTTCCTGAGATACTTCCAGGTGAGCTTCCTTGTGGTGTAAATTTGGTCTATTATCTGGTCCACAATACAGTGAGTTTACAGACACAACTTTTTTCTAAAGCTGCCCAGCAAGGTGTCCCCAGAATAGAAACTCTATCCTTAGAGACAGCGGTAAGTTTTTCATTCTCCTCTAGGTTTTCTGAGAAGCCAGTAGTCTAGCTTTGGTGTAACCTACATATTCCTTTGCCTCTTAGGAAGCAGTACTCACTCTCCACATTATTCATAGAGGTAGAATCAGTCTTTCAAATGGAAAATTGAAGTAGAACAAATAACAGGGGGAGTGGATGAATGTTGGCAAAACCATTGCCTTCAGCCTTGGAAGATCACATTCTGAATTCTGTCCCACCAGATAGCTTAATCCTTCTTATACCTGTGAGTGAAGTTACTGAAGGGGACAGATTCATGGCTACCTAATCAAACTGTGTGATAGGAGCCAAAGTCACTGCTTCCTGGATGATTTCTACAGAACCCAGTTCTTTCATCCTAGTCTAGTACAGACCTCTACTCCAATGAACAGCATTGGTGTGGACTGACATCAAGGGTGAAGTTATAAAGGCCAGAAAATGCCTGAATCTTGAAAGCTGCCGAGGCAACTGAGTCAAGGCTCCAAACAGTGGATTTGGACTCATGTGACCTTTTGATTTTAATTTTTTTTGTCATGTCCTGTCTATTATTGTAGAGGACTTATGATTTAGTTGTCTCCTTTAATTTAGTGAATTTTCCTATCAAGCTATTAGTTATTTAACAAACCAAAAAATGGCAGGAACAAAGGACTGATTTGAAATATTTCTTCCCAGGAAAAATATATTCTTTTTCTAGCACACTGAAAGAGTTTGCATAAATGCCCTTCTTATAGGCCAGCTGAGCAAGGGAGAGCATTGTTGTGAGAGAAATTTAACTGCGTTGCCGTTGCCAAATATTTAATACTTTAAAGAGGAAGTTCTAAAATTTAATAGTTGATTTTATTATTACTCTTTGGATATAATTAACTAGGGATGCACTTTAAACTGCTTTATTCTGGCTATTGAAATGGATTTTATGGTTTACACTGGGGAAAAAAAATTCTGTCAGACCATGGGCCTCTCCCTTGGTGCACATTATTAGAGTCTTTTTAGAGACAAGCAAGCAATTTTGCTGTCATTGGTCTTGTTCAAATAGAGTATGTTTATCTATGCAATACTCTTGGGAAAGGGTGTCAGAAAAGGATCACCAGTTAGCAGCTGACATAGCTCCTGCACACACGTCGAAAAAGCTCCTCAAATAGCAAATGAACACATATATTTCATTTTTTATGTGGCTGATAAAATGTTATATCATTAAGTCAAAAGAACATATTTGTTCCATCCAACTTGAGTTTAGAACTAGCTCTCACTTCTAATACAAATGAGGGCCCTGCGGCTCCACAGAGCGTGCTCTGCAGAAACCAAACAGCCGTTCAGGACTTGAGGGAAAGCAGGTCTCTACACATTGAATATCAACTCTTTAATGGGCTGTTGGCATATTCTTGATCTGTTCCCAGATATTTAAATGCCAAGTGGGCTTCAGAGAAATCTAAGTCTTTCTGAATGTTTAGTTTAACCTGTGTATTATTTTGTCTCAGATACCAATTTCTCATCTCTTTGCTCTACCAAATCAAAGCATCCATTTACTCATTTATTCCATAAATAAATACTGAACAATAAACAACAAATATGCAGCAAGTACTAACCTGGGCTTTTGCCAAACTGGGCTTTTGCAAAAAAAAAAAAAAAAATGTACAAAACAAATAAAGTGCTTGCCTTCAAGGAACTTACAGCCTGATGAGGCTGATAAATGAACAGGCAGAAAATCTAATCACAAATCAGAAATGCTATGAAGAGGGGCGCCTGGCTGGCTCAGTGGGTAGAGCACACGACTCTTGATCTCTGGGTCATGAGTTGGAGCTCCATGCTGGGCGTAGAGATCACTTAAGGAAATTAAAACAAAAAAAGTGCTATGAAGAAAGAGATTTAGTGCTGAAGTGAGAGCACTGAGGCTTCTGTTTTCTCATGTGTCAACTGTAAATAGTGAGACCTACTTTACAGAATTTAGGGATTAAATGAAACAAAACAACGTAGATAACATTTCTTAATGCCGTGTTCAGTATAAGGCAAGAGATCAGTCAAATAGTCGAATACATAGATAAGAGCCATGGTGTAGGTGCTGGAAAGATACACAGCTGCAGGGCTGAAATTCAGCCTTCACATTTTGAAGTGATGTCACAGAGAATAGGGACTAGTCATTCTTGCCATTTATTGGTGAGCATAAGCATGCCAGTTTACTAGTTAGTTTCTCCTAAAGTATTCACCTGATGTTTTGCTTATAAATTCTTCCATCTCCTTTGAATGGCATAGCTGTCCTTGGGGCCTTTTCAAGGAACCTCACACAGTGGAAACTCTCCTTCCCACTTGAATGGTTTTGAAAGTTTGGATTCTACTGTAAAGCATCTGGGTCCTAGGGTTCTTTTTCATCTCTTGAGACCTAGGGAAATCCTGGATCTGGGACATCCCACTTACTAGAGATGTAATAAACACTTGCTATGTGCCCAAATTTAATTTAATCCTTAAATGGTCTTGTGAGGTGGGTGTTGTCAACTTGCATTTTTTAAGCGTGAAGAAACAGAAGCTCAAGGAGGTTAAGTAGCTCACCCAGGGTTATACAATTAAAAAGAGACCTTGAATTTGTACTTATCTCAGGGCGCTTGGGTGGCTCAGTCAGTTAGGCATCCAACTTTGGCTCAGGTCATGATCTTGTGGTTCGTGGGTTCTAGCCCTGTGTTGGGCCGTGTGCTGACAGCTGGAGCCTAGAGCCTGCCTCAGGTAATGTGTCTCTGTCTCTCTCTGCCCCTCCCCCGCTCATGCTCTGACACACACACACACACACACTCTCTCTCTCTCTCTCTCTCTCTCTCAAAAATAAATAAACATTAAAAAAAATTTGTACTTATCTCGATTATTTTATTGACCCATCTGTTGAGTACCTGCTATGTTCCAGGCCTATCCTGCGGTAGGTCAGTGGTGATGATATACCATTAAAAGAGAGGCAGACAGTTAAATAAGGAACGAGAAGTGTGAGGATGCTGTGAAGGAGGGACACAGAGGAGAGTGGAAAACATGACAGGGGACCTATAGTTGGAAGCTTCTGTGAGGAATACCACTGAGATCCAGAGGGAGAGGTGAGTAAAAGAGTGTTTGGGGTGTCTGTGGTCATTGTCTGGAGAAGAGGCTGTCCTAGACAGATGGAACAGCATGTACAAAAGACCTGAGGCAGAAAAGAACATGGTGTGTCTTCAGGAAACTGCAAAAAGGCAGTTGTGCCTGGAATTTAAAGACCAAGGGGGATTGACATTAAGACAAGATGTTGAGAAAGGTTATGAGCCAAATCACATAGGACCTAGTTGGCTTTGTTAGGGATATGGACTTTATCCTAATCTCAATAAGAAGTCATTAAAGGACTTTAAGCTGGGAAATGATTTAATCACATTTGAATTTTTTTTTTTTTTTTAAGATACTGCTGACTACTTGAGAATGGAGTGGGAAGAGGGACAACTGAGGAAGCAGGAAGACTAATCAGAAGGCTATCACGATAGTCTAGATAGTAAATAACGGAGGTTTGAATCAGGATGGTGGTGGAGGGGATGGAGAGAAGTGAATGTATTCCAGAGATATTTAGGAGGCAAACTTTTTGATTAAATCATTTGGAATGCTTTCAATTGCAATAGAATACTGAGTAATAGAAACTAACTTGAAAAGTAGTGGGGAGGGGTGCTTGGGTGGCTCAGTTGGTTAAGCATCTGACTCTTAATCTCAGCTCAGGTCACGATCTCATGGTTCGTGAGATTGAGCCCTGCATTTGGTCTTGCACTGATAGTGCGGAACTTGCTTGGGATTCTCTCTCTCTACCCCTTTCCCATTCATGTTCGTGTGCGCTCTGTCTCTCAAAATAAATAAATAAACTTAAAATAATTTTAAAGAGGTAGAGGGAATATATTGGTTTGTGTAACTGCATTATGTGGAAATAGGGCTGGGTTCAGGTAAAGCTCAATGAAGTCTCTAGGGGACTGGTTTCTGTTGGACTGTTTTACCTTCTGCCATATATGCTGTATCAAAAGTGGACTACTATCATGCTCTCAGGGTGGCTGCCAGTGTCTCCAAGACTGTTCTTTCTTTATATCCTGTTTTAAAAAGAGAGTATCTTCAGTACAGTGTTCTCAGCAAAAGCCTCAAGTCTCACTCTGATTGGACTACCTTAAGTCTCATGCCCATTTGTGAACCAGTTATTGAGGCTAGGAAGATAGAACATTCTGAACGACTAAACCTAAGCCATAAGCTTTGAAACTAGAGCTGGAGGGTCAGCTTTCCTTGAAACCACATGGTTCACCAATGGAAATGGATATTGTTGAGAAAGGATGAGGGAGGAATATATGCTGGACCCAGCAAAAGTCTTCTCTGTTAATGGATTGGAAGCCAGGGTTTAGGGAGACGTGGGTCCAAGGTGGTCTCTTCTGGTGGTTTTGCTCATGGAGGTGGGGAGCAAGAGAAGCAGGTGTATGGAAGAAATTGAAGAGTTCGGCTGTGTTTGCAGGGCCCGTGAGACATCCAAAGGGGAATGTCAGCTAGGCAGTTGGATGTTCCAGCCTGAAGCTTAGAGGTCTTGGCTGAAGCCAGAGATTTGTGTGTGGTTGACTTACCTGATCCCAAAACTTGTGCTTTTAATCAGAAATATTTTATATTATTTTTACATTATTTTTTATTATTTTTACATATTTTACATTATTTTTAAGTCTCTTCAATTGTCACAGTAACTTTCGGTAGCCAGGGAGCATTTAATCACAAAATGGTTATATATATCTCACATATATTCTTTTAATGCTTCCAACTGCTGCTTTATAGAAAGGTCACATCTAAGCTCATAGAGCTAATGAAGAGTGGCACTGGGATTTGAACCAAGAAAATCTGACTCCAGACCTTATTCTTAATCTCTGTTCGTACTATTTTGCTCTCAAAAGGAGGAGAATGGCTAAGGTGGTCACAGAATCAGTTTCTTACACAGAGCATAATGGTTGCTCTGATTAATTTTCAGTTCTCCCTGGGATGCTGGTCTTTGGGTCTGAACCGCTTTTGAGACAGCACAGCCCTAGAGGTGAGCATTCCTGTTTGTAGTGATCATATTGGACATCAGCGTGGCAAGTGGGGAAAAGAACTGTCATAGCTGGAGACATGAAACAGCTGAGCAAACCAAATGACACAGGCAACCACAAGTGGTTTTAGTACCTCTACAAGCTTCACTGGCCCCATTCTTGGTAAATCCTCATCTTTCTTAAGCTGCTTTTGACAACATGGCAGAGCTGGGAAAGGCTGGTAAGGGTGTTTACTTCTATGACTTTTTCCTTAAGCAAAGGAGTCCAAATGAGGACAAATACTAATTGTCCCCATTAGTATGGATAATTAAGAGCCAAGGATAAACCCTCTTTTGTTAAAATACTTTTTTTCCACTGAAGTATAATATCCATAGCTTTTTCTTCCCCTCAATGAATGATACAAACAAGCAGGGGGAAAACAACCCTACACCGTATATTAAATAAGCAAACCTCTGAACTACCCACATTATTTAGCAAAAGGATTTTTTTCCCCCTGAATCAGATGTTGATTATAATGGTCAAAATAATCCTTGGCACTTTCTCTAAGCTTGCTCATTATCATTCAATATGTTCAACAGAATTATTAAATTTAAAATAATATGGTGCACCTGGTTGAGATGACAGTGAGAGATTTGGCTTACTGTCTCTTCGTTAAGGATGAATTCAGCCCAAGGGTGTACTATGAACTTGGCAAATAGCATTATAATAGTGAGAGAATATTGCCTATTGGGTAGCAGGAGTTGATGATTAAATTTAAGTGTGTACTGTCCACATAAAACAAATAATGCTCTTTTTTTTTTTAACTTTTACTGTGAACATTCATCACTGGTGCCGAAGATGCACAGTTGCTAATTATTGTGTTTTTAACTTGTAATATACTGTAAATTTTGTATAATACTACTGTGACCTTATACAGAATAGAAAAGATGACAGGAGGCCTATAATTATTGTATGGGAAAGAAATGCCTATAATTATCTACTATTTTTAGGACCGGCATGCATGGCCTCTTAATTTACATAAGCTTTAGACATTCACACATTTTCTGTCTTTGCTTGTGGATGATAAATTTTGCTCAAATGAAATCAGAAGACATACTGTTAGATGAGGAGTTAGCCAACTGGGAGCTTGATTACAATGAACAACACAAGCTTTGGTGCCAGCTAAAAAGGGAGCATTTATTTGGATGGGATTTATTTAAGGCAAGATTCAAAACATTAAAAGAAAAAACCTCCATATTACTATATTGGGGCCTGATAACGTGTGATTATTTTTTAGAGAATTGGTTAGATTATCTTGTGGAAAAGCATTAACCTAACAAAGAGAAAACCTCTAGGATATTTATCACATGGAGGGTGATTATGACAGCATGTTCTTATTAGAGATGAATATTTTGTGCTCATTAAGGTTACCCCCTTGAGTGCTCAAAGATGCAAAGTGCATTGTAGTGAAGTACTATAGTTCTATTGTCCTGTGAGCACTTTCTGTTGGCTGGGGGGTTTTATTCCAAATTAAGGAGCCTTTCTAAAAGACCCAGCCCTGGCAGGGCCTCTGTCAGAGCCGCTGGGCAAATCAAAGAGACTGGGAGATTTTTAATTCAAACACTCCAGGCATATATTTACAAGAATCAAGAGTGATATCAAGAACCCTCTGGTCTCCTAGTATGGGATAGCAGGTGGGAAGGGCATGGATTGACTTGGTCCCTGAAGAGCCTACAGGTGAGCCCCACTTAAAGGAAATGCAATACACAAGATTCTAAACTGAAACTATAGGCAAACTTAAACTCTCCACTTTATAGAAGGGTCACTATAAAAATAGTTAAAAGTGACTTCCCCAAAGGTAGTACGTTTTTCTGAAGCAAATTATATATGACTGTTTTTGTTTTGCTTTTTAGAAAATGATTATTACTTTTTAAAAATGTTTATTTTTGAGAAAGGGAGAGCACAAGCAGGGGAAGGGCAGAGAGAGAGGGAGACACAGAATCTGAAGCAGGCTCCAGGCTCTGAGCTGTCAGCACAGAGGCTGACATGGGGCTCAAACCCACCAACCGTGAGATCATGACCTGAGCTGAAGTTGAATGCTTAACTGACTGAGGCATCCAGGTGCCCTGTGAAAGTGGTCATTAGTTTTATTAGCTTACTGGAAATTACACATAGGCAATTACAATTTAAAAGGTTATATACGGGAAAAAAAAAAGGTTACATACAACTGTTGAAAGATACTGTAAGAAAAACATAACCCAGCCCCACTCTTCCCCCATGTTTTTAAATCTAAGGCATGACGTCTAACATACTTAAAATCTAAAGCAAGTTAAGAGTTTTGGTTGGTTTGTTGGTTTACCGGGATTTTTAATGACCATGTGATGGATAATTCTAAATGACCAGGAAATGGCAGGATGTTTAGATATACATAGTGTCCAAGGGCTCAGAACCCATACACCCCTGGACTAGTCATATCTTTGGTTTTTGCAATATTTGTCTTTAAAAAATAAGGACACTTAAAAGAAAAACATAATCACAGTACTATTGTTATATCTAAAAATACTTGACAATTCCTTAGAAGCATCATCTATCAAGGCAGAGTTCAGATCTCATGTCTCTAGTTGTCTTGTAGTTTTTCTGCATTTGGTTTGTTATTTGTTTTTGCTTTTTACATTTCATTTGTTTGAATCAGGATCCAAAGAAGGTTCACCTATTGCTCTGGTTATATATCTCTTGAGTCTCTTAATCTATCAGCTTCTCTTTCCACTCTTTTTTTTCTTTCTCCCTTGTAATTTATTTGTTATAGAAATCTGTTCATTTGTGCTGGAGAGTTTATCATATGCTGACATTATTAATTGAATCCTTGTATCCATTTGCCATATTCCCCTGTCCCCTGTATTTCTTGTTAGACATTGGTTAGGTCTAAAAGTTCATTTAAATTCAGATCTGGATTTTTGACAAGACTGTTTCATGGGTAGTGTTGTGTTCTTTTATCAGGAGGCCCATAATGTCTCTCTTTTTTGTCTCTCTTTTTGTGATGTTAGCAACTGTTGACTATCATAGCTTAAATCCATTATTTTATTGAGAATTACAAAATGTGATAATTCTATCATTTCATTTCTGTGTTTAATCTAAATTACTTCTATAGTTTCATTAACTGGTTACCTAGAGTATGACTGCTTTGACCAAAATTCCATTTGCAGACTTCTGTTTCTTTTGGTAAAATACTTTGTATTTTTGTAGATATAGAAATCTTCATGGGTTTTCAGTCAGTTGTTGGAGTATAGAGATACTTGGTGAGTAGGTCCCTTGCACACACTCAGACATTCATATATTTGCCTTGGGGATAATGCATCTTTTGGGGGCGGGAATACTGTATCTTAACCCCCTTCAAACTTAACTTACCATCCTTTCCACTTTTGAAATGGCAGAAATTATTATCTGACCCTTCATGCCCACCTATCTCCTCTATTGGACATAGGCAACTTGAGGGCAAGGTCTCTGATTCTTAATTTTTTAAATCCTTCCTACCCAATGCAATTCTTGACACATAGTAACTGCTCAATAAATGTATGTTCTTCTGAAAGAATAAATGAGTAGTGAAGCCTTAGGGAAAACAATGTTAGTGCCATGCTGTTGGGATCATCATCAGTGTGATTTGGTAGAAAGTACAGTAGTCTAGGACTTAGCTGGACTTAGGCTCAAGTCAAAAGTCTTCTACTTTTTGTTTTCAGTCAAAATGATCCCAGTTTCTGATCTATAAAATAGCACTCTCCCAAGGTTACTGTTAGGACTAGCAATTCAGTAGGGATCTGTGGTTGGCAGCTGGAGATCAGCATGACAGGTGCCTACTCTTTACCTTCTATGAGCCTGTAAAGTCACCTGTAAAATGAGAATAACAATAACTACCTCTCAGGATTCTGGTAAGAATTCATGTGTGTGTTTTGTTTTTTTTTTAATTTTTTTTTTAACATTTATTTATTTTTGAGACAGAGAGAGACAGAGCATGAATGGGGGAGGGTCAGAGAGAAAGGGAGACACAGAATCTGGAACAGGCTCCAGGCTCTGAGCTGTCAGCACAGAGCCCAACGCAGGGCTTGAACTCATGGACCGCGAGATCATGACCTGAGCCAAAGTCGGACGCTCAACCGACTGAGCCACCCAGGCGCCCCAGAATTCATGTGTGTTAAGTAAACCTTCAAAAAAAGTTTGTGTTAATTATATGGAGAATTATTTTTGGAAGTCTTTGGAACTGTGTTCACAATGCTTTAAAGGTGATTAAAAGATGGAGTTATTGATTTAGTGTTCACCAGCTGAGGCTTGTTACTGTTAGAAAGCCAGTCTGGTTTGACTTGCTTTCCCTGGCCCTGGTATGGCTGAGGGCTGGCTAGAGGAAAAGCCCTGGATAACAGATATTCTGGCAGGGAGAACATTAACACCCACTCTTGAGCCAGGAGGTAGGTGTTAATGTCTCTAGCTGGATTCCTAGTGGCAGAGATATTTAACACCTTCCTGGGATCCAGGAACAAGGCACCCTCTCTTTAAATCTAACTTGGCAGGTAAAAGGAAGAGAGCATTTCCAGTTGAGCTGCTGAGAAAGTACAGAAAGCTCTGTGCCACAAACACAGAAGCCAGTTATCAGAGGACAAACCCTAAGTGGAGAGGGGGCTTCCTTAACTGAGTTGTTTGGAGAGGGACTCTGGTGGACTTGCCCCAACAAATCTCACCAGTGTGGGGATTTTAGAAAAATAGTGGCTCTAGGACAGAATAAGGATGCATGACATTCAGGACACATTGGAAATCCACATCTGGATGCAGCCTGAAGTACGATACTGTAACAAGCATGGCTGTTTGAGTGATTCTGCTTCCCAGAGGACCAAGGTGTAAATGCAGGAACTCAGTGGAACCAATTCCTCAGGAGAAAGAATGGGAAGTAATGTGCTCAACCGAGTCACCCTTTGAAGGTGAACCCAACTAGCTTGGGGTCAATTTGGAGACTACTATGGCTGTCTTAGCCACAAAGTTCATGGTGGAAGTCAGGCAACTCCAAGAACTAATAAAAACTTCTTTATCAGGGTTTGACTGACAGCAGTGGTGAATTTCGACTTAGACTGAGCTTGAAATGTGCTTGTTTTCTCTCCAAAGCTGAGACCCATTTGCACAACAAGCAAAACGACAAGGTAAACAACTTCTGTTTAGACTTTCCAAGGTCTGCTTCCCTGGATGACTTTGCAAGAACTCTGTGACACCACCTCACCCTGGAGTGAACCCAAACACTGGGGATCTTTTCAACATCCAAAAAGGGTCACTTCTTTGAAATGTGATGACTCCCTAGAATGACTTTCTCATTTAAATTACGTGGATATCAGAAGAGCCCAGGCCAGGAGGTGAAGCAGAGCAAACTCACACTCTTTGACTATAAAAGAAAATGCATATTTTTGATGAGCCTGCACCGGCTGCCTTCTCAGGCTTAGAATGATGTTTTCTTCCCCTTTTGCCTACGAGGAATGTTATAAGTAGGCATAAACAAATGCCTTCATTATTTATTTATCCTAGTCGTGCTGCACTAAATCATTCTACATGGGAAATTTGCTATTTTGTTTGGCTGGCAACTGCTTAAGCTAATAGGCTATGAGAGTCTTCTTTGGGGTTAGCACTTGGAATTATTCTAGTACAAATGAACACCCATTGGACTGAAAGTTGTTACAAAAACTGGAGGCATGAGTTTGGGTAAAAACTCCATCACTCTGACCTCTGGCATAGTGTAGCCTAGGATATATTGTGAATTTAAGGATAATCATCTTTCCACCTGGGCTGTGCTCGAGTATGTCACAGAGTTCTGAATGAATACCTCTCTTGGGTATTAGACTAATGGGGAGTCTTTCCAAATTTTCTTCAGAGTGATTATCCATAATATAGAAGAAATGGTAGGCAATAGCAGGTTTATCAAATGAAAGCTCTGGTTTGGTTGATTGTTAAATACTGTGTTTTGCACCATGCTGAGTAAAGTCACTTAGCACTCTGTCTCCACATCCCTTTCACAAAACTCAAAGGCTAGGCTAGAGATCCAGTTGGGATAGACATTTAGTCATCTCTGCCGACACAGGCAACCACCTGACTCTCCTGCTTCTGTCAATGACATCACCATTGTCCTAAAATTACCCAGGCCTATGAACACTTATTCCTGAAAATTCATCCTTTGCTGTTCCTCCCAAATATGGCTGGGCCTTTTCACTTCCCTCAACATCACCCTAATACAGGCTCACAACCCCAAATGACCATATGCATCCCAGCTCCTCTTCCTGCCACCACAAGTCTTCATATTTATTTATTTATGTAGGTGGGGCACTATGTTAAGTATTTTACATGAGTCTTTTTATTTAATGCAAACAACCATGCTTACAAGAGGTAAGTACTTTTTAAGCCAATTTTCAGGTGTCTTGCTTGTGGTCACATGGCAAAAAAGGCTGGAATTTGAATCTGGATGTGGTAGACTGATTGCATTTATGGCCCAAATTCTTCTCTCCTTTCTGTATCCTTGTCTTTTTCCATGTGCCTTTAGAATTCTCCTATCAAGAGGTAGAATCCATTGTCCTAACCCTTGAGGCTTAGCTCAGTCATGTGATTTGCTTTGGCCACTGAGATGATAGTAGATGTGATATAAGTAGAAGCTTGCACCTTTTTTGTTTGTACTCTTGTCCTCTGCTATGGCCATGAGCAAAAACATGTCCATGTCAGCCTGCTGGAGGGTGAAAGCCCCACTGACAAGATCCAGGTCACCCCAGTTATCCTGGCCTTGGTCATCTTGGATCAGATTACAGCTAGCCAAGACAGCAGAGCTGCCCAGCTGCCTAAGCTCCAAAATCCATTACACATAACTTTTGATCAAGTCATCTTCCTGTTAAAAACCAGCCTACCAACCAGTTAGTAAACCTACATATTTCTCTTTAATAATTACATTCTGCCTAAAAGATAAAGGACAGACTTCTGAATTCCAGCATGTAAGAATCTTGGAAGTCATAAATGTCCAAACAAGAAGTAAAAAGTTAAACAAGCAAACAATGAATAACTCTTCTTAGATCTGCCAGAGAAGTGATGTTATAGGGCAAACAACTGCTTCCCAAAAAAAAAAGAGATAGACAAGCAGATACAGAGAATCACAACTTACCTGAGCAGAAACTCATAAGCAGAAACCTCTGTAGAAACCAATGCTGTGGTGGAAAAATTTGAACTATAATTGGCAAATTGCTAAAAGCTCGGTGTGGATAGGTCTGTGAGTTAAAAACTGCAGTGGCGGAGTGGAGGGACCTCACAAGTTTTATCTCTTGGAACTCTCACAGGTTATCGTAGAGAAGACCAGAAAAAAATAAAAATTCCCTTTGTGCTTCTGGTGGCGGTGGGGAAGGGGAGTGGTCATATTGAAATACACCAGAGCATTCTATTCTTCTTAACCAGACCTACCCTTAGAGAACCTATTTTATCAGCACCTAATCTATTGGGGTTTTGACAGAGTCTAACCAGCCTAAGGGAAGGGAAATACCTTCCTCCAGTCATTCTGTCCCACATCAAACTGAGGAAAAAACTGAGAGGCATTTGTGACATTTACAACCCAGGGGCATAGGCTCACTAACAGACTGAGACCTAATCATAGGACTGTAAAACACCCCTCCTACCTTCCTCCTCACCCCAAACTTACCACAACATCATTCAAGGCCTATTTATTGTAGTTCCTCTTACCCAGTACTTCATGTTTGGATTTCAACAAAGAATTACAAGGCATACTAAAAGAAAAAACAAAACAAAACAAAACGCCACAGTTTGAAGAAACACAGCGACCATTAGAATGAGACTGAATTAGGCCTAGGACGTTGGAATTATCAAACTGTGAATTTAAGACAACTATGATTAATATGCTGAGGGCATAAAAAAGTGGACAACATGTAAGAATATATGGAAACTTAAGTAAAGAGATGGAGATTCTAAGAAGGAATGAAAAAAGACACGCTAGAGATCACAAACATTGTAACAAAAATGAAGAGTGTCTTTGATGGGCTCATTAGTAGACTGAACATGACTGAAGAAAGAATCTCTGAGACTGAGGATATGTCAATGGAACTTCCAAAACTGAAAAGCAAAGAAAAAGAGGAATCGATTATCCAAGAACTGTGGGAAAACTACAAAAGGCATAATGAGAATACTAGAAGGAGAAGAGAGAGAATAGAAACAAAAGAAATATTTCAAACAATAATGAATGAGATGTCCTCAAATTAATGTTAGACATTAAACTATAGATCTAGGAAGCTCAGAGAACACCAGTCAGAATAAATGTAAAAGAAAACTTACACTTAGGCATAGCATACTCAAACTCCAGAAAAATCGAAGACAAAGAAAAAATCTTCAAAGAAACCAGAGACAAAAAAACTACCTATAGAGAAGTAAAGACAAGAATTACATCTGACTTCTCCCCAAAAACTATGTAAGAAAGAAGAGATTGGAGTGTTGAGAGAAAAAATCCACGAATCTGGAGTTCTGTGCCTATGAAATTATCCTTCAAAAGGAAAGAAAGAATAAAGACTTTCTCAGACAAATACTGAGGGAATTTGTTGTCACTAGATCTATCTTGCTAGAAATGTTGAAAGAAGTTCTTCAGAGATAAGAAAATTCATATAGGTAAAAAAAACCTTGGATCTACATAAAGAAAGGAAGAGTGTTCGAGAAGAAATAAGTGAAGGTAAATAAAAACTTTTATTTTTCTTATTCTTAATTGATCTAACAAATAATAGTTTGCTCAAAATAATAATAACAACAATATATTCCATTATGTTTGCTTATGGTGTGTGTTTATATACTTATGTATAAGTGAAATGAATGACAGAAATGATACAAGACACGAGAGAGGAATTAGGAATATATTGCATTAAAAACTACTTGCATAGCCCAGGAAGCAGTAGAGTGTTATTTGAAAATAGACCCAGATTAGTTGTAAATGTATACTGCAAACACCAGGTAAACACTAAAGAAGTTAAAAAAAAAAAAAAAAAAAGGTATACCTGGTATGTTAAAAAGTGAAAATGGAATCCCATAAAATGTTCAGTTAAAACCACAAAAAGCAAAAAAAGTAAAAGACAAAAATTGGAACAACAACAACAAAAAAAAAACAAGGGCAATGAATACAAAACAGTAACAAGTGTAGTAGATATTAATTCCCCTATATCAAAATCACTTTAAATATCATTGGTTTTTACACCTATTAAATGACAAAGATTGTCAGAGGGGAGAAAAACACAAATAAATGAATCCACTATTATAATTGAAGACTTCAGCACTCCTCTATCAGAAATGGACAGATCCAGCAGGCATAAAATCAGTAAGAACATAGTTGAACTCAATAGTTCAGTCAGTCAACTAGATGTGATTGACATCTATCGACTACTTCATCCAACAACAGCAGAATACACATTCTTCCCAAGATCACATGAAACATACACTAAGATAGACTAGCTTTGGGGCCATAAAACATATTTCAAACAATTTAAAAGACAAGAAATCATACAACATAAACTTTCAGAATGAAATTGAATTAAACTAGAAATCAAAAACAGAATAGCTAACAATCCCCAAATGCTTGGAGATTAAACAGTGTACTTGTGAATCACACATGGGTCAAAGAAGAAATCTCAAGACAAATTAAAAAATATTGTGAACCAAATGAAAATTAAAATACAGTTTATCAAAATTTGTGGGATGCAGTGAAAGCAGTGTGAAGAGGGAAATTTAAAGCATTGAATGCATATATTAGACCAGAAAAATTTAAATAACCTAAGTTTCCACCTTAGAACACTAGAAAAAGAAGAGCAAATTAAATCCAAAGTAAGCAGAAGAGAAAAAATAGTAAAAACTAGATCAGAAATCAATTAAATTGAAAGTGGGAAATCAGTGGGGTTGCTTAGGTGGCTCAGTCAGTTGAGCGTCTGACTCTTGATGTCAGCTCAGGTCATGATCTCACGGTTCATGGGTTCAAGCCCTGCATCAGGCTCTGTGCTAACAGTCCAGAGCCTGCTTGGGATTTTCTCTCTCTCTCCCTCTCTGTCCTTCTCCTGCACGTGGTCGGTCTCTGTCTCTCTCTCTCTCCCTCAAAATAAATAAATAATTTAAACAAATAAAACAGAAAATCAGAGAAAATCAGTGAAACCCAAACTGGTTGTTTTATTTTTATTTTTATTTTTTTAATATATGAAATTTATTATCAAATTGGTTTCCATACAACACCCAGTACTCATCCCAAAAGATGCCCTCTTCAATACCCATCCCCTACATCAACCCTCAGTTTGTTCTCAGTTTTTAAGAGTCTCTTATGCTTTGGCTGTCTCCCACTCTAACCTCTTTTTTTTTTTTTTTTCCTTCCCCTCCCCCATGGGTTTCTGTTAAGTTTCTCAGGATCCACATAAGAGTGAAAACATATGGTATCTGTCTTTCTCTGTATGGCTTATTTCACTTAGCATAATACTCTCCATTTCCATCCACATTGCTACAAAGGGCCATATTTCATTCTTTCTCATTGCCACGTAGTACTCCATTGTGTATATAAACCACAATTTCTTTATCCATTCATCAGTTGATGGACATTTAGGCTCTTTCCATAATTTGGCTATTGTTGAGAGTGCTGCTATAAACATTGGGGTACAGGTGCCCCTATGCATCAGTACTCCTGTATCCCTTGGGTAAATTCCTAGCAGTGCTACTGCTGGGTCATAGGGTAGGTCTATTTTTAATTTTTTGAGTAACCTCCACACTGTTTTCCAGAGTGGCTGCACCAGTTTGCATTCCCACCAACAGTGTAAGAGGGTTCCCGTTTCTCCATATCCTCTCCAGCATCTATAGTCTCCTGATTTGTTCATTTTGGCCACTCTGACTGGCATGAGGTGATATCTGAGTGTGGTTTTGATTTGTATTTCCCTGATGAGGAGTGATGTTGAGCATCTTTTCATGTGCCTGTTGGCCATCTGGATGTCTTCTTTAGAGCAAACTGGTTTTTTTAAAGATGAAAATTGATAAGCCTTAGCCAGCCTAGCAAAAAAAGAGAGAAGACACAAATTACTAATATCAGAAATGAAAATAGAGACCTCACTACATATCCCATGGACAATAAAGGATAATAAAGGAATATTATGAACAACTCTATGCCCACAAAAATCAATAACCTAGATGAAATGGACCAGTTCCTTAAAAGGCACAATCTGCCAAAACTCACACAAGATGATATAGATAATCTGAATTGTATATATCTGTTGTAGAAATTGAATTAATAACTAATAACCTTCCAAAACAGAAAGCACAAGGCCCAGATGGGTTCATTGGTGAATTCTACCAAACATTAAAAAAAATATATGCTAAGTCTCTATAATCTGTTCCAGAACAGAGAACCAGAGGTGATATCTCCAAACTCGTTCTAAGAGACCAGCATTATTACCTTAATACCAAAATCAGACAAAGACATTATAAGAAAACTATAGATCAATATCTCTCATAGATGCAAAACATCTTGAACATAGCTGCAAAAATCTTTAGTGAAATGATGCCAAACTGAATCTAACAATACATAAAAATAATTATACAACATGACCAAGTGGGATTTATCCCAGGTGTGCAAGTCTGTTTCAACATTACAACATCAATTAATGTAATCCTATGACATCAATAGGCTAAAGAAGAAAAAAATCACATGATCAGATGAATAGATGCAGAAAAATTATGTGCCAAAATTAAACATTCTTTTATGATAAAAACTTTCAGGAAACTAGGAGTAAAGAAGAATGTCCTCAACTGGATAAATAACACAAAAAACCTACAGCTAACATCATAATTGGTAGTGAGAAACTTGAAGGTTTCCTGTGAAGATCAGGAATAAAGAAAGGATGTCCCTTCTCATCACTCATTTTGAACATGGTACTGGAAATCCTAGCAAATGAAATAAAACAAGAAAAGGAAATAACAGATATACAGATTGAGAAAGAAGAAATAAAACTGTCTTTGTTCACAGAAGATATTATTACCTATATAGAAATTACAAAATAATTGACAAAATAAGCTCCTCCTGGAACTAATAAATGATTATAAAGTTATCATATATTATATATTATAAGGTGTCAGGATACAAAGTTAACACACGGAAGTCAATAACTTTCCTATATACTAGCAATGAACAAATCAAATATGAAATTAAAAATACAATACTATTTACATTAGCATCCCCCAAAATGAAATATTTAGGTATTAATCTAACAAAGTATGTACAAGATCTAGATGAGGAAACTACAAGACTATTAAAAAGATATCAAAGAAAATAAATGGACAGATCTTCCATGTTCAAGGATGGGAAGATTCAATATTGTCAAGATGCCAGTTATTTTCAATTTGATCTACAGATTCAATGCAATCCTAATAAAAATTCTAGCAGGTTATTTTGTGAATATTGACAAACTGATTCAAAAATTTATGTGGAGAGGCAAAAGATCCAGAATAACCATCACAATATTAAAGGAGAAGAACAGAGTTGGAGGACTGACACTTCCCAATTTAGAGTTACTGTAAAGCTGAAGTAATCAAGACAGGATGGTACTGGTGAAATAATAGACGAATCAATGGAACAGGATAGAGAGCCCAGAAATAGACTCACACAAATACAGTCAACTGATCTCTGGCAAAGGAGTAAAGGCAATACAATAAAGAAAAGATAGTCATTTCAACAAATGATGCTAGAACAACTGACCATCCACATGCAAATCCCCACACACACACCCAAAACTGAATCTAGACACGGATCTTACCCCCGTTCACAAAAATTAACTCAAAATGGATCATAGACCTAAATGTAAAACACAAAACTATAAAATTCCTGGAAGATAACATGGGAGAAAATCTAGGTGACCTTGAATTTGGTGGTGACTTTTTATATATACCAAAATCCCGATACATAAAAGAAATAATTGATAAACTGGATTTCATTAAAATTAAAAAAAATTTTTTTGCTATATAAAAGACAATGTCAAGAGAATGAGAAGGCAAGCTGCACACTAAGAGAAGATATTTGCAATAGACATATCTGATAAAGGATTGTTATTCAAAATATGTAAAGAACTCCTAAAATTCAACAATAAAAAAAAAACCCCAATTAAAAAATGGACCAAAGACCTGGACACCTCATGAAAGAAGATATATAGATGACAAATAAGTATATGAAAAGATGCTTCACATCATGTCATTATGGAAATGCAAATTAAAACAATGTGATACCACTACACACCTATTTGGCCAAAATCCAGAACACTGATAACACCAGTGCTGGTGAAGATATGGAGCAAAAGGAACTCTCATTTACTGCTGGTGGGAATGCAAAATAGTACAGCCACTTTGGAAGATAGATTGCCAGTTTCTAAAAAAAATTAAGTGTATTCTTAACATGAGATCCAGCAAACACACTTATTAGTATGTACCCAAAGAAGTTAAAAATTTATGCCCACACTAAAACTGCTCATGGATGTTCATAGCAACTTTATTCATAATTGCCAAAACTTGGAAACAATCAAGATGTCCTTCAGTGGGTAAGTGGGTAAATAAACTGTGGTATGTCCAGACAATGGAATATCATTCAGCATTAAACAGAAATGAGTTATCAAGCAATGAAAAGACATGAAGGAGACTTAAATGCATATTACCAACTGAAGGAAGCCAATCTGAAAAGACTATATACTGTGTGTTTCCAACAATATAATATCCTGTAAAAAAAGAAAAGAAAAGTAAAGAAAAGAAAAACAATAGAGACAGTAAAAAGATCAGTGGTTCCTAGGGCTTAGGGTTTTAGGGTTAGTGGAGAAGGAAGGATGTACAGGTGAAGCACAGAGGATTTCAGGGGCAGTGAAACTACTCTATATGATGCTTTATGGTGGATACATGTCATTATGCATTTGTCAGAACTCATGTAATGCATAAAACCAAGAGTGAACCCTAATGTAAACTGTAAAGTTTGGGTGATAATGATATGTAAATGTAGATTGATTGTTTGACAATGTGGTAGGTTCATCCTTTGTAACAAATGTACCACCTAGTGGGAGAGGTTGATAGTGGGGGAGGCTGATAGAGGTTGATAATGTATGTGTGGAGACAAGGAGTATATGGGAACTCTCTGTTCTTTATGATCAAATTTACTGTGAACCCAAAACTGCTCTGAAAATAAGTATCTAAAAGGAAAAAAATAAATAAGCCAATTAACTAAAACAAAACAAACCCAGATAAAGTACAATTCTTTAGCCTCGACAGAATGACCCTGTACCTTTAAAACCTTCCTTTCTCAGTTTTCCATCACAAACTTCTGCTCTAGCCAAAGCAGCCTATCCAAGATCCCTCAGATATTCCTGTCCTTTCCCACTATTGTCCCAGCTCACAGTGTCTTCTCTCCTGCTCTCAAGCACCAAGTCCTAATCCAACCTCTGTAGAAGTGATGTCTTCACTTCATCAGGAGAAGTGAACTCCCCTGCATTTGTGCCTAAGCATTGGCTACCCTGTGATGTTAGATAGTGCATATGGTTTTTATGTATGTGTGTTAGCTGTCTAGTATGCAAGTTCTCTTAGGACAATGACCTTGCTTTTTTTGTTGTTTATTTTTATTTGAGAGAGAGAGAGAGCAAGTGGGGAAGGGGCAGAGAGAGAGGGAGACAGAATCCCAAGCAGGCTCTGTGATGTCAGCACAGAGCCCAATGCAGGGCTTGAACTCAAGAACCATGAGATCATGATCTGAGCCAAAATCAAGAGTAAGATGCTTAACTGACTGAGCCATCCAGGTGCCCCAAGAATCTTGCCTTATGATTTGTGGTATCTCCCTCAGACCTGCTTGTATTTTATTCAAGAATTAAATCAAAGTATCAAAATTTCCATTAACATTTCAGAATAAGTGACCACAAAACTTTCACATTGGGAGATACATCTCACAGTCTCTCTGTCACAGTATCACTGGTGGAAATCATTCTAAAGCAGCAGTGAGAGTCACCTTCTGATCTCCAAGGAGCTGGACTCCCAGGAATTATTACTCCTCTATTAGTGGTGAAGGTCTCAGGCCTCTCTGTGTTAGGGAGTGACTTTAGACTAAAAAACATTACATGGCTGTTACCAGAGGGGCCAGATTTGTCTACACTCAGCCCTGGGAAGAGTGAAAATGCACCCATTTCCAAGACTGATGATTGGAGAGCTCTTTCCTGGGCAGGAAGCTCTCAGCTCTGTTGTCTCTCTTATTCTCTCAGAGCACTGGAGCAGTAATTCTTATCTGGGTGTAATGAGGAATGTCTCAATTTGACGGTGGTGGTGGGAGAGTATATCACAAAAGCTTCTCAGTTGACTCCATGGCCCCCCTTCCCCATTTACCCTCAACCACATCCACACTGAGAACCACCACTCTAGTAATTAAACCCTTAGTACAAGGATACATCTCTCCCCCTAACTATGTATATTCCACCAGGGAAATCTGATTCTTTTTTAGTGTATTCTAATTATGCAGACATTTCAGGTAAAGGGTACTTTACCTTTGCTCCAAACTATCTAAGCCATGATCTCAATCTGATCATTTTAACAGTCCCAACCTTAAAGTATTCAACCTTCGAGTATTCAACAGTTCCACCTTGTTCTGTAGAGAAGTCTATGTGTCCATAAAAATGCACCATGTTTCTTTGTCTGTCCTTGAGAGTCTGAATAATTATACGGGATTTTGATAGAATGTATACCGTATGTACTGTGCATGCTGGTACATGCATGCATAACATACTAATTGAATTGTTTAAAAACACAAATATTTTGCAGGGCTACAGAAACACACACTAAATATCTAAATCTACAAACTGCTGACAAACAGCACCTTTCCTAACAAAAGAGAGCAGCTTAATAACAGTGTTAGAAAGCTGGCAATATGTTTGTTAAAATCTTTAATTAGGGACAAGGCTTCCCAGAGGCCTCTGAAGGCAAAAGGTGTAAATGGAGGAACTGTCCCAGCCTGCGTGCTCCGTGGTGGCTCTGTTCCGAGCACAGATGGGCTGGTGAGGAAACTGTGAATGGACAAATGATAACAGACTACTCTGTAATTCCAACATCAGCTCATTAGCAATCTGTCAGAAATTTAATATGTATACTGGTGAAAATGCAGAAATCACATGATTGTTCCACAATCATGCATGTGTCTAAATGAAAGGCCATTATAAATTGATTGGCATCATGGCTGTTAATAAAATGATAATGTCACGGGAAGTACATTGGATGCTTTGTGCCCTTGTTGGAAGATGAGGATTTTGTGTGCTCTTAGGCCATCACAGGAAGCTGAGGTAACAATGGTTTTACAATAGAAATCATTAAAAAATAAACAGCTAGGCCGGCATGGTGGGATATGTGAGGGACATGAAGCCAGACAGGTTTCCAAAGAATGAACAGTGACATTTCTCAGTTCTGTAAGACTCTGTGTCTTAAATTCCCTTGGATCACAAACCTGGTTTCCAAATGATGTTAAACTTGCTAGTTAGTGGTTCAAATAGTTGCCATTGAAAATATATTTATTCAAAAAAGAAAAATAAAATATATTTATTTAGGTTGTATGTACATATCAGGCTATAAATTTGAAATCAAGGTTTGGTCTCTGAAAGGAGAAAAAGAATGGGCACTTATTATATGCCAAGTACTTTACGTTTGTGATCTTAATTTAATTTTCACAGCAACCTAATGAGATATTTTCTCCATTTTACAGGCATAGAAGCAACTAAAAAACAAATATGTGTTTGAGCCCCAGAGAGATTATGTGGCTTCATAAAGATAGTATGGCTGGTAAGTGGAGATGATTCTATTTTAACTCAGTTAAATATGGTCCCAAAGCTTATCTTTTTTCCACCACATTATATTGTCTCTCATAATGTCATGCACCCTGGGGAGTAGACTTTTAGGATCCTTATTACTTACTATGGATAGGCGCAAGGGCCCAAGAGATTCAGCTGGTCTTAATTTAGATAAAGCCATTCAATGTTAATGGCACAAATGGACAATGGCTTATTTAAAGTATACACTTTTAAATTTCTTTTGGGGGGATATTTCTGCTTCAATATCGTGACATGTCTGTACATGACATGAGGAGTTAGATTAATGATTTATAAAATCTAGTTAAAAAAAACTCTGAAAGAGGATATATATTATATGGTACCATTTATATAAAGCTCAAAAACAGGTCAAACCAATTAAAACTGTTAGAAATCAAGATGGTGACTACCTCTGGGGAGAATACTGACCACAAACTGGAACTAGGGGATGTCTGGGATTGGGATATTCTTGCTCTGGATGCTAATTTTTACCGGCATGTTGAGTAACTTGTGATTTGAATACTTTCTTTTGTGTATTTCATACTTCAATAACACCTTCCAAAATTGAAGACAACATTTTTTCTTTATAATGATTGAAATTGGATGCCTTGGTTGATTTCCATATATTTTGGCCTTGGGCAAAATTATTCTTTACACAAAGCTTATAGCAAGGGAATGTGTGTCTGCCTTTGTTCCCATGAGTGAGCGTATGTACACTTTCTTTTTTTGAAAATTTTTAAAATTTAATGTTTATTTTTGAGGGAGAGAGTGAGCATGAGGAGGGCAGGGACAGAGAGAGGAAACACAGAATCCAGAGCAGGATCCAGGCTCTGAGCTGTCAGCACAGAGCCCAACGTGGGTCTCAAACTCACACACTGTGAGATCGTGATCTAAACCAAAGTTGCACACTCAACTGACTGAGCCACCCAGACACCCCCTTATTTATGTATTTGTTTGTTTGTTTATTCATTCTGAGAGAGAGAGAAAGTGTAAATCGGGGAGGGGCAGAGAGAGGACAAGAGAGAAAATCTCAAGCAGATTCCACACTGGCAGCACAGAGCCCATGGGGCTGGAACTCACAAACCACAAGATCATGACCTGAGCTGAATCTGATGCTTAACCAACTGAGTATCCCTGTATGTACGTTTTCTTAAGCCCACTCATATCCAGGAAATGGAGAAATACCTGTATCCTTTCTTACTTTCTTCTCTCAAATTTTTGGAAACAGAATGCCAGTCAAATGTGAATTTTATACAAGTGGAGATTAGTAATGGAGCTTTCTTGGTTGGTGATCCCTTGTTGGCAGCAATCTCCTGTGCAAATGGCAGTGGCAGGCACCCTCCCCTCTCAGGAACCAGCTTCTCCAGCCAAGATACTAAGTCCACTCTTACCATGCATCTTGCCCCATCCCTCCTCAACTCTTCTCATTGTCAGGCTCCACGGAAGAGCCAAGGGGTTGTTTGAAGAGGATTTATGCATCCCACAGACACCTGAAAGGCTGATTCTGAGGGCCTTTGGACTGACTTACCCTGTTCACCAGTGCCTCAAATGTTGTTCCTGCCTTGGAATATATTCCTGTCTTCATGACCCAACCTTTTTTATCAACAAGATAACTACAAATAAGGTATATTGTTGAAATGCTGCATGGCATAGCCTCTGCCAAAATGAAGCGTTTATTTTTAGAACTTTATCTTAAGAAAATCATCAGGCAAAAGATGTATATTTGCAAAAATGTGTATTTCCTAAAGTGTAGTTGGAGAACTGTCAGCATCAATATCACTTGTAACACTTGATAAAATGCATATTCCTGGGTCTTATGCCTTTCTTCTTGATGCAGAATCTCTAGATGTGGGGACCAACCATTCAAATATTTAAAATACCCCAGATGATTCTTAGTCACATTAAAATTTTATATTCAGGGACATGTTTCAGTATAATTTCAAAGAGGAACAAAAGGAAGGGATCTGATAACATTTTTGTTTCTAAATATGTGTGTAGGTGGTGCCAGAAAATAAAGAGTGCTTGTCTCTGGATGATATCCTTATTTTTCGTTGCTTTCTTCTATATTTTCTGATTTCTTTTTGCATTGAACATATATCACTTTTTTATTCTAATAACTCAGTAAAAACTTTTTTTTAAGAAGGTATTTGATATTCTATTTCCTGGACAGGTACTCCAGTTGTATTATCCCAGTGAAATTTGTGGCTGGTTAATTCAGAAGATAACACTGACTACCTGATCCTCTTAAGATGTGAAATATCTTGAAGACATCCCTCTGTTGGTCCATAGATCACTCAATATTGCCCCTGGAGTAGAACCTTCTGAACACAGTGGTAGCTTTATGGCTAATGTTTTATATCATAGGGACTTTACTCATTGGAACTGGTGCTTCTTTTAGAGGATAAGAATGGTGAGGAAGGCTGAGAAATGCATTCTCTGATTTTGGGAAGTGAATCTGGTACTTGAAGAAAGACTATCTGACTCTTGTATGTAGGAGATTTGCAGCAACAGAAAAGAGTACTGAAGAAAGGGAGAGGTCATCAATTGCAGTTACATCTTGCTTTTTATGCTCTCTCTCAGCCTCTTACTCCTAAAAGTGTTCTTTGCATCTCCTCCTCCTCCTCTTCCTTCTTATCACTCCTCCTCCTCCTCCTCCTTCTTCTTTTTCTTCAGTTTGTTCTTATAACGAAAGAGAGGCAAAAATGAGACCTGCTGAAAGTCTGATATTTTGCCTCTCAGACCACAGTCTTGAGAGTGCATTTTTCTTAATCCAATTCTGTTTCAAATGTTGTCAGGATGTACCATAATTGGTTGTGTTAAATGACACTGGAACCACATTGCTACTCACTCTGGAAGTGATATGAGCTCAGCATGCTGCTGATCAAATGCACTTCTGCATTAAAACTATTATAAGCAGAATGCCTCGATGGGATTCTTTCCTCCTAATAGTTTTCCAGGGTTTATGCTGAAAGGGTTCTGTCAATCAAGTTGAAAATCAACTTAGCACCCTGACTTGGATTAATGAAATGTAGCAGCCACGATCTCAGCAGAGAGGCCACTGTTCCTTGGTTCCAGCATTATCCAGCCACACTAAAATGCCTCATTATAACTGATACTCACTGATAATACACTTTTTTTAAATGCAGAGAATATCTCCAAAAAGACCTCATTGCCTTACATACAACCTGCTAGAAGAGAGACCCGTATCAAAGACAGAGAGCTGAGAGGAAGTAGGACATGCTAAATGTGCTTTCACAAGTACCCTGGAGGCAGACTTGGTGCAGACTCTGACTTTCTTGGGTGGCTTGGAGTCAGGATAATGCACTAAGAATTGATACAGAAATAGAGATATGGCCCAGAATAGATTGTTGTGAAAAGGGTTCTGACGGCATTGCCACCAATAATGGGAATATGAGAATTCCAAATGAAAAAGTTATTTTCCTAAGGAAAACAAGATGTCACAATGCAGAAAAGCTATGACAACTGATATGCCAGTTGACCAGGTGAAAGAGAAAAAAGCTTCTTGAATCACTAAGGCACTGCCTGGGTATGTAGTCCCCATATCACCGAGTCTCAGTTCTTCTATAACTAAGACTTATGATTCCAGTTCTCCTCAAACAGAAATATTATTCTTCTGGTTTCCTGGACAGAGGCACCCACACTAAAATAATCCATGTTAAAAGAAAATTACAAGGTCAGAGTACTGGTGAAAACCTTGATAGATTTCATACTAATTCTACTTTCCAGAAAGTTTCTGCCAGCTGCCCCTGAAGAGAAAGATGGAATAAACCAGCAAAGCCTGGGGTGAGGTGCAAGTATTTCCAGCATGGAATTCCCAGCATGGTAGAATACCATGAAGGTGTACAACAAAGTAAGAAACTGAGGAAGGAACAGTATTAATTATACTTCAATATTGTTTATTTGAGGGTCTCTCTTCAGAGGCAACTGGGGTGATTTCACAGGAAGGGAGAAGAAAACAGTTTTTCATGGGTGGTAGAGCTATTGTTAGTAAAGTTTTAATGAGGCACTCTGGGCATGGTCTTCTTAGCACAACCAAAATGGCCCTGGAGGCTGTGGGGTCACATGACATTAATATGGGGGGAATACTTGACTTCATTCTGTTTGCCTCACATTCCTTTCCAGACATTAATTGCCTGAGTTTCTCTGTTCAAGTGAAAAGAATAAGCATACGCAAAGTTTTCACTTGATTGTTGTATTACTTTTGTCTATATTTCTTCTAGATGCATTTGTGTTCAGGTTATATATTCCAGCACATGTCCCCTCAGGTATAGGTGAGGAACAGAGCCTCTTACATTCTCAGTAGGCCGAATTATGGTGTATATTGAGGACATGTGCTGAGCCTTGTACTAAGCTCTTTAAAATTTTTTTTATATTTTCATTTTATTTTTGAGAGAGAGAGAGAGAGACAGACAGAGTGTGAGTGGGGGAGGAACATAGAGAGAGGGAGACACGGATCTGAAGCAGGCTCCAGGCTGAGCTGTCGCCCAGAGCCTGATGTGGGACTTGAACTCACGGACCAGATCACGAGATCATCACCTGAGCTGAAGTCAGACGCTTAACTGGCAGAGCCACCCAGTTACCCCTAAACTGTTTTTTAAGCCTTATATCCACCTGATCCCCTTACAACCCTCTGAAGTTGGTAATGTTCATTTTATTCCCAATTTACAGGAGATTGGGAAAGTGAAAGGTTGAGTAACTTTGCTCAAAATCATCCAGCTAGCAAGTGGATTCTAACCGGGCCTGTCTGTCTACAAAGTACTATTCCTCCCTGCAGTGTTCTCTACCTTCTGGGATGACGATGCTCCATGCTTGAGCTCCTCCTGATGTGAATTCTTAGTGTCCTATGTTTGATTGGAAAGGGTGCTCTGTTTCTATCCCTCCAACAAGCCCTGGGTTACTTTTTGAGCCAGAACCTGCTTTGAGAAATTGTTGCCACTAAAGAGGAAACAGCCTGTTCAGGAAAGAGCTCTAGCTTTATGGTCAGAGTGATCTGGCTTTCAATCTTGGCTCTTATACTTGTTAGCTGTGTGACCTTGGCTGGGTAACTTAACCTCTCTGAACTTCAACTACCAAGCCCTCTACACAGAAAAAGCTAAAACGTTATTAGGGGTATAAAACCTCTAGATTATATTCAGGCTCTGTGCTTCTAGAAAGGTGGTATCTCTAGGGGCTGGGAAGTGAGAATACAAGGAGGATAAAGGATCTAAAGAAGAAAAAGAGGACTGAAGCAGAAACTTAAGCATTGTTTCTTCTCATTTTGTTTTCTTTATAATTTTAAAAAATAATCATTACACATTAATAGAAAGTGGGTCTCAGGGTACAAGTGACACCCTCAGTTGGAAACTAACATTGGTGGCTGCTTGACAGAGATGATCATCTGTTAATCTTCCAATAGCCCAGTCTGGCAAGATTAGTAGTCCTGCAATACAGTTGAGGAAACTACGGCTTAGAAAAGTTGAGTAACTTGCCCAATATCACACAGCTTGAGTGGGATTTAAAACCTAGGACCATCTAGCACCAAATGCTGTCCTCTTCCCATGACACCCTTCTCAACCCATGTAACACTGAGTTCTAGGCATGTTGCAGGGTCCACTTCTCCTCTGCGTTCCCCAGCTTCTGGGCAGCTGGGCCCACTGAGCAATCTACCCACTGTACTACATAGAGCAGTGGGGCCAGAGGCAATGTTCCCTGAAAAGTAACGCAGAAAATTTGATACTGGAAGGTCACTGAAGGTAAAACCACTTGAAATGGATTTCCCAAATTTCATTGTAGTTAAAAAAACAACAACAAAAAGGACTAGGACCTTATCTTGAAAATGAAACTAAAACTACAGTGAAATGAAATTAAAATGGTCTGCTGCCCTTGGTTTCCTCTTCCTGTGCTCTGCCCTCATATGGGGACACTTTGCTTCAATGAGCTCCAGTGGGAAAGCACCATGCTTTTAGCTCCATCCCTGACACGTGGGCACTGAATACATACTGGAATCCCATAATTCAGCTAGGCCTGCAGTTCCCTGACTGGGAATGGCCTCACTCTCCTTGAACCCTGGGTCTTGGCCACTGACCAGAAGCTGTTCTATCAGTACTTCCCTGTCTCCATGTCCTCCAGTTCGTTGATTTTTGGTTCAACTTTCCCCTCATATTATCTGTGTCACGGCTGAACGTTCTGGTGAATCCAGTCAGAAATCTTTCTTGAACACCTTGGAACGAATGCCTGAAGATCCTAGAACAATTTCACATTAAAAACCCCTTTTATTAAGCAAATGTATATTGCGGATTGGTCTCTGGGCCTCTAAGGGTCCAGCCTAGGCTAGATGCTGGTGATAATGTGGTGAAAAGCCAGGTGCAGTCCTGCTTCATTTGTTACCTTTCAATTCCCACCTGCCTCATTCCTGGGAGCCACCATCCCTACCCAAGGCACACCCTCTCCAGTCTTACCCTCTGCCATCTGTAGCCAGTCCAGCCTTCCCTCCCACCCCGGTTGTCTTTCCAGATGCTCTGTTCCACTTGCACACAAATGGGAATGTGTCTTCTCCCCTGGGATGACATTGTCTTAAGAACTCTGCTACTGCTTCCCAAACATCCTTCTAAAGTCCTCAGGTGAGACTTACTGTTTAGTATTTATTTATTGATTCACTCGCCAATTATATACTGTACCCTGCCTAGAAACTACATAGCATAGCATTTGAGCATGGACTCCGGAGTAAGAGTGAATTTAAATCCTGGCTCTGCCACTTACTAGCTGGGGGACCTTGGGCAAGTTGCTTTCGTTCTCTGTGCATGAGTTTACTGGTGCATAAAATATGGGATGATAATATTACCTACTTCATAAGGACTAAGTGAGGTAAGCCATGTAAAGTGCCTAGAACAGCACTCAAAGACATCCTCAGTATTACTTACTATGGCTATTGAGCACCAGCGCTGGGCTAGGAGCTAGGATGCAGTGGTGAACAGTACAGAGACAGTTAAAGAAACTAATACAACAAAGGAGGAGATTTGTAGCAGGCATAGTACCAGGTGCTAGAGTGCATGGTGGGAGGAAACTTGCTAAACACATTGCAGAGCCTTATTGTATTCGTTTCCTGTGGCTGCTGTAACAAATTATCATAGTTCATGGCTTAAAACAACACAAATTTGTTATCTTATAGTGGTGGAAGTAAGAATTCCAAAATGGGTCTCACTGTGTAAAAATCAAAGTTTCAGTAGGCTGAGTTCCTTTCTGGAGGCTCCAAAGGTGAATCTGTTTTCTTGCCTTTATCCAGCTTCTAGCCCACATTCCTTGGTTAGAATTCCCCTTCCATCTTCAAAGCCAACAGTGGCTGTCCAGTCATTTTTATGATGCCTGTCTCTTTGGTTCTGACTTTACTGTCTCCTCATTTAAGGACCCTTGTGATTGCATTGGGCCCACTTTGGATAATCTATTTTAAAGTCAGCCAACTAGCAGTCTTAATTCCATCTGCAACTTTAATTCCTCCTTGCCTTGTAACATAAGATATTAACAGTTTTCAGGGATTAGGACGTGGATATCTTTGGATAGGTCCAATATTCTGCCTACCACACTTACGTTCAGAGCTTTTGATTCAGTAGCTCTGTGATGGGGCCCAAGAATTTGTATTTCTAACATGTTCTCAAATGATGCTGATGCTACTGATTCAGGAGCACACTTTGAAAACCACTGATGTAGAGACTTTGGCCATTCACATCTTCATCCATTCAACAAACTTTTTGGATCTCTAAGTGTGAACCCAATATTACACCGGATGTTGGGAATAGTGCCTGCAAATTAAAAAACAAACAAACAACCCTCCCCCCTCAAAAAAAAACCCCCATAATCTAGCAGAGGGGCAAACAGTTTCAGTTCGGTGTGATATATAGTCAAATAGAGCTATGTGCAAAGTGCTAAGCATTCCCAGAGAAGAGAGCAACTGACAGGCGCAAGGGTGTGCTTTATAGATGAGGTGACATTTGAGCTGGCCATTAAAAAGTAAAGAGGAGATTTCTAGGAGTTAAGGAGGGGAAGAATATGACAGGTATTGAGAATAGCATATGAGAAACAGCACAACATATCAAGCAATGAAGAATAGTTCTATGTAGTTGGAGTGGATAGTGCATTGCAGTGGAGAAGAACTGGACCTGATACTAGAAAAATGCCATGCTGTACTAAGCAATATAGTGGACCTGTCTAGCTGCCTCTCAGCCCACACTGTCTTTGAGAACATTCCTCTCTAGAGATCCTACTGAAGGTGTGAACCTCAGGCTGTCATGTTTTGTCTGCATGGCCTTACTTGACCCATGAGCTAAGCCAATCAGATTTCCTCTCTTGGGGCACCCAGGTGACTCAGTCCATTAAGCTTTGACTCTTGATTTCAGCTCAGGTCATGATCTGATGGTTCGTGGGATTGAGCCCCACGTTGGCTGCTTGGGATTCTCTCTTCCTCTCTCTCTGCCCCTCACCTGCTCTCTCTTGCGCTTTGTCTCAAAATAAATAAATAAACATTTAAAAAAAAAGAATGCTTGTGGGGGCAATGTGCCTTGATGAACTTGTGGGGAGTAGTGAGGAGAGGGTAGGGAGGAATCTGAAGGGGAATGGGGTAGAGTCACAGTAAGAAGCAGAGATACTAAAGGCAGCAAGAGAGGAGCCAGCAGACATGGGATATTATCCTTAGCAACTCCCCTGCTGCTTAGCTGCACTTCTTCCTTTGTGAAAGTCCTTCCTTCCTTTCTTCATGATTCCTTCTTCTTTTTTATTTTTATTTTATTTTATTATTAAAAAATTTTTAATGTTTATTTTTGAGAGAGAGAGAGCAGAAGCAGGGGAGGGGCAGAGAGAGAGAGGGAGGCAGAGAATCTGAAGCAGGATCCATGGTGACAGCAGACAGCCCAAAGTAGGGCTTGAACTCATGAACTGAGAGATCATGGCCTGAGCCAAAGTCAGACGCTTAACCAACTGAGCCACTCAGATGCCCAATCCTTCGTTTTTAAAAACAAATACTTTCTTTTATTAGAGCAGTTTTAGGTTTACACCAAAGTGAGAATAAGCTACAAAGATTTCCTATATACCACCTGCCCCCACACAAACAAAGCCTCTCCTTTTATCATTATCTCCCAACGTCACTCACCAGAATGGTACTTTTTTTTTTTTTTAAACCAAGGGTGAACTTTCACTGACACATCATAATCACCCAAAGTCCATCCCTTTTTCTTTAAAATAAACTTCTTTTTCTTTTTAAAAAAATTTTTTTAATGTTTATTTATTTTTGACAGAGAGAGAGAGAGACAGAGCCCGAGCAGGGGAAGGGCAGAGAGAGAGATGAAGACATAGAATCTGAAGCAGACTCCAGGCTCTGAGCTGTCAGCACAGAGCCCAATGTGGGGCTCGAACTCACAAGTTGTGAGACCATGACCTAAGTTGAAGTTGGATGCCTAACCAACTGAGCCACCCGGGTGCCCCTAAATTTCTTTTTCTTAAATGGCATGGAGTACTTTTTTTTTTTTGGCAAATGATGATCACTATCCAATACAAAGTTCACATTTGATCTTGGCAGAAATAAGCCAGTGGAAGTGTATGAGGCAAAGGAATAATACAGTTTGATTTGTGTTTCAGAAAGATCTCTGGCTGCAAAAAGGAGTCAGGGGAGCTGGTAAAAGGCTTCAGCACTGACTTGGGCGATAGAGGATGAGAGCCTGAACTCAGGGAGCAGCAGGGAGGAGGGAGTGGGTCTGAAGGAGTGCTTGGGAGATAGAATTAATAGGACTTAATATCCTGAGATGTAGGAAGCTCAGGGCAGAAAGTGTTAAGGACAGTCCTCAGTTTCTAGCTCAGTGATTTGAAAGAGTTGCAAAACTGCTAACAGAGAAAGTGAAGATAGATTCACATTTTGGAAGAAATATTAAGCTCAGTTTTAGGCACACTTAACATCTGAGGAGCCCATAGCTACATCCAGTAGGCATTGACACTTTATTCAGGGAGGTCAACAGACGAGTTAGCATAAAGATGCATGTAGCGGGACTCCTGGATAGCTCAGTCAGTTGAGTGTTCCCATTCTTGACTTCAGCTCAGGTCATGATCCCAGGGTCATGAGATCAAACCCTGCCTGCTTGAAATTCTCTCTCTCTCTCCCTTTGTCTCATTCCTCCACTCATACTCTCTCTCTCTCTCTCTCTCTCTCTTTCATACACAAAAAAATACATATAGGTGGTAGCCACTTGACTAGATTAGATTCCAGAATGAGTTCAGCATGAGAAGGGAGAGAAAGGAAGGAAGGAAGAAAAGGAAAAGTAAGACAACAAAAACATGGGAAACACTGACATTGACTGGCCAGAGGAGGAACATGAACCAGCCAAGGAATCTGAGAAGGAGTGGTCAGAGGGTTAGAAGGAGACCCAAAAGAGAGTGAATCATAGAAGGTAAGGGAGGAGAGTCTTAGGGAGGAGAGTCTTAAGCAGGAGAGAATGACCATATGGATCAGATTGTGCATTGGGATTAAATAAGATGAAAGCTGAAAGTAGTTTATAATATTTGATATTTGAGGCATTGTTGTCTTTAAAGAGAGCAGTTTCATAAAAATGGAGATAGTGGTAATAAGATGAAGTCATTTGGGTGAGGGGTGACTGGTTGGTAAGAAAGTAGGCAAAGCAAGAGACAGCTACTCTCTAGAAGTTTGGAAAAGAGATATTTGGGCAGAAGCTTAAGGATGAAGAGAGATAAAGTACACTGCAAAACCGACCTAATTCTTTACCCCTTCCTGACTTCACACCTTTTGTGCTGTGACTTTGCAGCTCCTCTCATTAAGAAGTAGAGTCTATTTCCTTGTTCCCGGGCTGGCCTTGTGATGTTGTGCCAGTTCAAAAGGCTTTGCGTACTTCTGCCCTCTCTCTCCCTTGAAATCCTGCGTGGCTACCATGAGAACAAACCTGTGCTAAGTTGCTGGATAAGTGATCAGTGGCCCAGTGACCCACTTCACCATAATTAATAACCTGCTAATTGCCAGGCATGTGAGTGAGATCATCCTTGACCACCCTGCCGACCTACCACCTGACTGCATAACTCATGAGGATGTGCAGTCAGTATTTCAGGCCCAGCTAAAGTCAGGGGAGCCTGGCCCAGCTCAACAGAACTGCCCAGATGACTCACCAGTTTGTGAATAATAAAAATGCTTATTGTTTCAAGCCATTGTTTTGGGCTACTTTGTTACACATCAACAGCTAACTGATTCAAGAGATTATTGGGAAGTTTCCATTATCTTGCTTGGCATGGAGGAGATTTGAACATATCTGCATGTTGTGGGGAAAAGACAGGTTTAAGATTCAAGAGAAGGAATAAGTGACAGGAGAAGGGGCTGTGACCAAAAGCTCAGGTGGAGGATTAGCCTGGAAATAGGCGGAGGGCTGCCTTTGTTTTTGGGATAAGAGAAGGAAGTAGGGATATGGAGGATGATGTCCTGGACTGAAATTCTCTGCATCATTGGGGCTTCAGCCAGGCGTGAGCTAGGTGGTATCATCTCTGGACATGCTCACATTTAACATCCAACCAAAAATTAACGTCCCAAACTCATGCGTTTCCACATCTGTCAAAGCTAAAAGGGGCATCTGAGACAGACTTCCTTTTGTTTTCACTGGCGTGTCAAATGCTGCAGTGACAGCAAAAGAATAATCTTCAGTTTGTGTATAATGAGGTCTGAAATTTCCGTCTCCACACATTGATCATGAATCTTATTTCACTAGATAAACTGACAGCAGAGTCTCAGGTACTTAAACAAATTTTTGAAAAAAAAAATCAACACAACCACCCACATCTCTGATTTTTTCCTGCTGTCACTTTTATGGTTCAGTTAGTTTGTCTATATGCACTCGTTTCCAGTTTTGTCTGGATTTCTCAACAGCCAAATCATTCCTTAATCCTAGACATATACTTCTCTATCTTGAAAAATGATTTTGTTGAAAGACCACTGGTTTGGGAGGCAAAAAAACTGAGTTCTAGTCTTGACTCTGCTGTTAACTAGCAAACTTATCCAGGCTAAGTCACTGAACCTGTTTCCTTACCTGAAAAACATATTCCTCCAAAAAAACTTACTGAGTACCTACCAGGTGCCAGGTACTGTTGTGAGTGCTTAGGATCCATCAGGGAAAAAAAAACAAAGACCCCGGCCCCCAGGAGCATACATTCTGAAGTCAGACAATGAGGAACAAATGCAATAAATGGGATAATTGTATCATGTGATAGATAGTGAAAAGTATTATGAAAAAAATTAAAAATAAAGTTGGGGCGGGGGCAAGTTGGAGGTCAGGAGAAATGCCTGAGGAGTTACTGGAAGGAGATGAAGGAGTTACCATGAGGGTATCTGGGGGAAGAATGTTCCAGGCAAAGTCCTTGAGTATTTCCTCAGTCTCCCTTTTCCTCCACACTCCATTTCTGCATATTGACCCCAGAGGAGGTTTATAATGCATACAATCTTCAGGCCGTTCTTCCATACTCCTCAGTACATTTCTTTGAACAGCCAAAAAATAACTGTCCATTCACTTTGAACTAGCCCATTGGCATTAGGTGCAAGAGCCTCTCACCTTGTGTTTATTTTCCAGGACCTCTGTGTGGTATTTTCCTGCCATCCAAAAGCCTAACTCTATGTATTATGCCAAACATCACATGGACATTTCCTTCCAGCTCTGCACAGGACAGTGCAAATATACAGTGTAGGCAAAAGCCCGCAAATGTATCTTTAAAAAAAGACATGGCTCTTGATGAAGTACCTACCATTTCTGAATACCTCTTATGTGCCAGGTGCTTCGCATTCCTTATTTCCCCTAATCCTCACCACACCTCCATCTCTCTCTCAGGTTAGCGTTCTCCCACAACAGTGGTTCAGAGAATTTTGAAAACTTACCTGTGGTCGCACGGCTAGTAAGTCTCATAGTCAGAATTTGATTCCCAATGACACTTTGCTTCAGCAATACTGTACAGCTTCCTTTCTTCCCAAGTACCCTTTCATCCAGCTGGAAAACCAGAAACAGGTACATGACACAACTAGAGAGTTGTTTTAAGGCACATAGCATGGTGGTGATGAGCTTGGGCTCTCCAGTCAGACAGCCTGAGGCCAAGCTCCAATTCTGCCACGTTATAACTGTGTGATCATGGGCAAGTTACTTAACTTTTCTGAGCCTTCCTTTCTTCATTTGTAAATATGCATAATGAGTACCCATCTCATAAGTTTGAGGGGAGGATTCAATGATATAATTCACATAAAGTGCTTAGCATAGTATCTCTTACATAATTGCTAATATAGGTTAACAATTATTCTCATATCTTGATGTTTTTTTAAAAGCACATGGATATTTTATTTAAAAAAATTTTTTTTAACGTTTATTTATTTTTGAGAGACAGCGTGAGCAGGAGAGGGGCAGAGAGAGAGTGAGACACAGAACCTGAAGCAGGCTCCAGGCTCTGGCTGTCAGCACAGAGCCCAACACGAGGATCAAACCCATGAACTGCAAAATCATAACCTGGTCTGAAGTTGGACACTTAACCGACTAAGCCACCCGGGCACTCCTAAAAGAGCATGTGTGTTTTAAAATATCTCTGGAAGGGTCAGGTACTGGCGAGCTTACTTTTCACTTTGATGATTTGTACAAGGTATACATTTAAATGTTGGACCAAAGATATTACTTATTTAAGAAAGCAATTACATGGGGCGCCTGGGTGGCGCAGTCGGTTAAGCGTCCGACTTCAGCCAGGTCACGATCTCGCGGTCCGTGAGTTCGAGCCCCGCGTCAGGCTCTGGGCTGATGGCTCGGAGCCTGGAGCCTGTTTCCGATTCTGTGTCTCCCTCTCTCTCTGCCCCTCCCCCGTTCATGCTCTGTCTCTCTCTGCCCCAAAAATAAATAAAAAACGTTGAAAAAAAAAAATTTAAAAAAAAAAAAAAAAAGAAAGCAATTACACAGTGAGACAATTTTAAGGAAATACCATTATTATTATCATTGTAAAGAATTTGGAATAATAATTATTACTCCATAATTTATTTGGATAGATGGATTTGGAGGAGGTTTCTTGGAGATGATTTAGTGAAGCCTTGAAGCCGGTATAGCATTTTGATGACAGAATAAAGAACTGGGAGACATTTTAAGTGAAAGATTCTTGCAAAGTAGAGCGTACAAGCAGGAAAGAGTAGCCAGTGAATGCAGTTCTGTTCAGCGATAATTGTTTGGTGCTGTGACAACTAATCCAGGTGATTGTGCTTTTCAAATACCTAAAGTGGAAAAGAGAGGGTGTAAGTGAAAAATTGCCTAAACACTCCACTCCAACACAAAAATTGAGAAAGATTGCTGGTTGAGGCCAATTCCATGAGCCCTGCTGCCAGAATTATTCCGGTTCATCAATCCAAATTGAGCTGGAGGAACCTTTGACATCCCCCTCTCTCTGCCTGCAGGTCAGCTGTCTCCACTCCTGAGGTCATCACTCATCAAGAGGGGATAATCCCAAGGACAGCAGGATCTGCTTCGTCACTTGGATTTAGGAGTGAGAAACCCATCAGGCAACTAAACAGTAACAATGACCCGCCATTAAACACACTGAGAGAAGAGCATGATGAGGAGATTGTACAAGAAGAATCCCAGGGCTCTTGCTGACAACGCCTATGGAGTCACTGACCACTGTGAGCTCTGCCCATTGAACTGCAGTGAAAAATCTCCCCCTCCCCAGAGATGCTTGGATGTGGGCACAGTATCAGTTCAGACAATGGTCTTTGCTTGGATTTAGAGTGGAAAGAATTTGTGCTGTGAGGTAAAAAGACCTGGGTCTGAACTGTTACTCTGCCACTTCTGTGTAGTATGCTTTGGCAACATTAAAAAAAAATCTCCCTGAGCCTCGGTTTTTCTTGTCTGCAAAATGGAGCAACTACCGACACAGAGGGCTTTTAAGAGGACCAAATGCAACAGTGTTTGAAAAGCACAAGCTAGGTACTTCGCTTTGTGGAAGAAGAGCAAGATGTGGGGCCAAAAAAGAAACTGGCATACACAAAAAATATTTTCTCAAAATTATTTTTTGTCCGAGGCACTCCACCTCAGAAGGTATGCTTATTTCTTTACCTTAGATACCAGGAGGGAAGAGAGAGAGGATGGGGAAAGTCAGATTCTAGCTCTTACACAAGAAAATTCACTCTATATAATTTTCCGACAATGTTGCTGTCCTTCCTCAAACACTGGGGCCACAGGCATCATGCCAAAGAAGTCAGCAGCCTGGAAGATATTTTAAACTGACTCTGGGACTGAACGACAGGCCATTTGCTCCATATGCCACTGACGCGTTAATCTAGGCAAGGCTGCTAGGCACCTGGGGACATCCATGCTAAAATGCCATTTAGGCGGGGTGCACCCAGTACAGTGGCAGAAGTTCATCAGCGCAAACCATGAGGGCAGCCAAGAGGATAGAAGTGGCAAGGAAGAGTGAGAAGGAGGTGCGGTCTCTAAGCCTTGAAAGATTTTCTGAGTTGCAGACACTTCATTATGCTTCTAGGAGAGCTGCAGATTCAACAAAACATCAAAACTGGGTATTTACAGTCTGGACAAATGAGTATCTGCTACTTTTGCACCCATTATACCACGTGGCTGCCAACCCCATGACCCTTCTATCCACTGGCAAATACTGGGCGATGCTCTAGTCTACTAGAATGACCTCCTTTATCCCTGCAGTTTCGTCATAAAAAGCAAGTGGCTGCTGAGCGACTATAGTAGATGCCCCAGTGTCAGACTTCCCAGGATCCAATTTGGTGGGAGGACTCTGGGCCTTTGGTCTCCTTCTTCCTTTTGCCCAGCCCTGTTTCTTGGTTACTCTGAGCAGTAATGAGCTTCTCTACCCCAGCATGAGGACAGGCTCACAGCTAGCACATGAAAAAGGCTGAGCTCTTGTGGGGCAACTACTCTATTTCATGGGCAGATCACACATCTGTTTTTTCCCTTCTTCTGCAATGCAACTACACTAATGATTTTTTTTTTTAAGTAGGAATAAGGCAGTGCTATGGCTTTCTGAGAAAAAAAAAAGTCACACGGCAGGATAACTGCAACAGACATCATAAAAGGAGCTAGAATGAAATGCCCACCCATTCTTGTCTTTGGAGCAAATGATTTCCAAGAGCAAAAGTCTCATTCTAAACTGGGGGATGTTAATAAATAGAATCACTGCCCTAATTGTTTTCTTTCAGGCAAATTAAACTTCTGAAAAAATCAGCTTTTCCTGTTAATGTTAGCTATTTTTCATAATCAGAAGAATCTGAAAGATTATAAAAATCAGATTAGGCCACCAATGAATGTGAGAGTTCTCCCAGAGTTCTCTGTGGCGAATAGCTCAGAGTTGTCATTGTTGAGGATGGGCTCTGGGAACAGCCCATGATTCAAGTCCAGAGCTCTGTCCCTTATTCATTAATGAACACTGGCAACTTACTCAACACTCCCTACCAAGTCTCTGTTTCTTCATCTGTAAACTTGTACAGTGTAACCCCACCTTCCAGGGCTGTTATGAGAATTCAAAGAGTAGATTTGTTTGTAATGAGGAGCATACTTTCTGGCATGTGGTCAGGGGATCTGTGGTAAAGTCATAGAGCTGATCTTGGGAACCACATGTCACTTCTGTTTTTCAGTAGAGCGACATTATCTCTGTGTGTTCTTAGCAAAGACCAAATGGATGTTTTAATCGTAAAATAATAGGTATTTTCTGAGCCTTCACCACTAGACCCAGTGGGCTGTATTATGCATTATAAAAGATTTGTAAGAAGTAGAAGAGGTTTGGGGCGCCTGGGTGGCTCAGTCGGTTGGGTGGCTGACTTTGGCTCGGGTCATGATCTCACTCATGGCTCATGACTTCGAGCCCCGCGTTGGGCTCTGTACTGACAGCTCAGAGCCTGGATCCTGTATTGGATTCTGTGTCTCCCTCTCTCTTTGCCCCTCCCCTGCTCATGCTCTGTCTCTCTCTCTCTCTCTCAAAAATAAACATTAAAAAATTTAAAAAAAAAAAGAAGTAGAAAAAGTTTTTTGTTTCTTTCTTTGTTTCTTGGCTCAGGAGTAGCTTAAAATCAGCCAGGAAGGACAGTGACACAAATTTTAATCCAAAACCCAATGTTTGGCAACTCTATCTTAAATGAGATCCATCTTAAAACCCATGTTAGGGGCGCCTGGGTGGCGCAGTCGGTTAAGCGTCCGACTTCAGCCAGGTCACGATCTCACGGTCCATGAGTTCGAGCCCCGCGTCAGGCTCTGGGCTGATGGCTCAGAGCCTGGAGCCTGTTTCTGATTCTGTGTCTCCCTCTCTCTCTGCCCCTCCCCCGTTCATGCTATGTCTCTCTCTGTCCCAAAAATAAATAAAAAACGTTGAAAAAAAAAATTAAAAAAAAAAACAAAAACAAAAACAAAAACCCATGTTAAATGAGATCCTTACACCTTACTGCAGTAGTCCTTACCTGGTCTTCTTGCACCCATCCTTGACCCCCGTATAGCCAATTCACAGAGCACTCATATCTTCTCAAAATTTGCTGACTGCTCCCTATCTTACATAGAATGAAATTCAAAGTCTTCACTCCCATGCCCTTCATGGTCTGGGTTCCAGTTGCCTTCTTGAGTATATCTCTTATTGCGCTCTCCTTTGTTCACTCCCCTTCAGCAATACTAGCCTCGTTAATTGCACCAAATATGCTCCTGCTTCAGAACCTCTGGACTTGCTAATGTCTCTCTGGAATGTTCTTCCCTATGTATTCATATGGCTTGCTCTTCTACTTTAAATTTCTGTTCAAATGTCACATAATCAGAGAAGACTTCCCTGACCACTCTTTTTAAATAATCATCCCACCCTGCTATTCTCTATCCCCTCATTCTGCTTTATTTTTCTTCACAGAGCCGTCAAGACTTGATATAGGGAGGTTAATGTGGGGACACCTGGCTGGCTCAGTCGGTGGAGGATGCAACTCTCAATCTCAGACTCGTGAGTTCAGGCCCCAATTTGACCATAGAGCTTAAAAAAAAAAAAAAAAAAAAAAAAAAGGAAGGTTAGTGTAATGAGCTCTAATCCCTATTGCTACAACTGGTCCCAAGGCTGTAATTGATCTTTATTATCTTCATCTTCCACCACTCATTCTAGATTTCCCTTGCCAGCACTTCAGCTGGTCTAGGTTACTTTCTAGATGGGGTGACTTAGATCTGCATCCCCAGGGGTTCTGAGTAGCTTTAGCCCTTTTGGACTGAAGTGGCTGCAGTTCCATTTACAGTTATCAGGCATGGCGTTATCACCAAAAGATGGCTCATTGAGTCCCTGGGTTCTAGGAAATACTCTCTTCTGCCCTACTACCTCCATTATGTAGAACCCTAGTTCCTCATAGTAATTGAGTCAATTTTCCTTAATAAAATTTCACAAGTGGATCATTGAGAATGATGGTGAAAAGAACCAATCTGATTTCTACCCATTGATTCCTGGAACCATGTATTCTAGCTGTGGAGAATCAGCACTGTTAGTTCTGTATATGTACTGCATGTTGGCAGATGCAGTCCAATCCTATAGGGTATTATGCTCAAGCTAACACCTTAAATGAGACTAGAATAGGACATTCCATTATTCTACTAACTGGGTGATGAAGTACATTGCAAGACCAATCATTCTCATAGTCCTGTGCCCATTGTCACACTCTCCTTTACTATCAAATGGGTCCTTTGATTTGAGGCAATGTTGTGGGGGATCCCATACCAGCAAAGAAGGCATTCTATAAATACTCAGATTGTGGTGTTGGATAGTAGTATTGGCAGCAGCACGGTGGTCAAGGAAGGCAAAACCATATCCAAAGTCAGTGCCAATTCCAGTAATGGAATTGGGTCTGATGTGATCACCCACCGTGCCACCAAGTAATTGGCTAGTGCCCTTGAGGATGGTGCTTTATCTGTTCCAGAATGTGCTGCTGCCAGGATGGATAATTAGCCATGGCAGGAACTATATCAGCCTCCTTGGTGAAAGGGAGTTGATACTGTTGTGTCCACACCTCATCTCTAACCCTGTCATCATGGCCATGTCATTCATGAACCTCTTGCACGGTACTGGAGTGGCCACAGAGAAAGACTCACTGACATCCAGAAGACAGGTCATCCTTTCTACTTGGTTGTTGATGCTCTATTGATTCACTATGAAGGATGCTCATGGGCATTAACATGAGAGTCAGTAATCCTCACTCATTATTCCTTTCTTCATAAATCCATCCATATGTTTCTTCCCCAAAACTCCTTCTAGAGAAAGCCATGAAAATGGACATTATCAAGCTGGTCATCACTATGGGCCATTTAGAATGTGTCTCAATATTGTCTGCACAAAGGCAGAAGAGAGCAGCTCTACCTACCAGTTTCCACCCTTATTGGTCAAGAGTTTCTCCAAAGGATGTTAATCCTTCTCAATTCATATGTGTGACTGCTCAGCAGATCCCTGCAGATACTCAGTCAGGTTATCAGAGAAGTTCAGGCTAGAAGGTCTAATAAATTCATGATCCAGCTGAGACAAGAACCTCTGTCTGTTTATTCCTGAACACAGCTGTCTGCTGCAGGAAAAGTTGGAATAAAAAGTGGGCTGAGAGGACATGAGATGAAGTCTAAGAAGTGTCTGATATACCTTCAAAGCCTGGGGAGAAAGGCATGATTGGAAGAACGTCTTAAGTTATATGTCAGATAATAGGATATTTTTAAAAATATGTGCTGTTTGGTGCTGCCAACAAAGGCAAAAGTTGTTAGGAGAGGAAGACATCAGTGTGGGCTTCAGTTGGTAGGAAAGGAGCTAGAGTCTTGAGGCATGGCTGATGGTGAAGCTGAGGATTCTGGGTAGAGTCCCTCTCCATGTTAAGGAAGATGAATTGAGAATTCTACGGAGAGGAGAAGGTGTCAAAACCAGGAAAGTGATATCCAGACTGCTGAGAACATAAAGATTATCTTGGTTCAGACAGATTTTCTGTCCTGCTGCCTCTTACAAGATAGACAGCAACCTCTGTTGTGATGCAGTATATAGTTCATGGTTAAATAAACGTGCTGTGGAGAGACAAATCTGCTTAGAATCATAGTTCTACTGCTTGGGCATGTTCCTTACCCACTTAATCTGTGGCTTCTTCATCTGTCAAAAAGAGATAGTAATAGTACCTGCTTCATAGATTTATAATGAGAATTAAACTAATTAATTTGTGTAAAATGCTTAAAATTGTGCCTGACTCTTAATAAGCCCCAATAAATATTAGGTATCATTGTTATTATTAGGGAAAGTGCAAATAATGGCTTTAACATCCAAAGGAGACCTAACCAGAACAAAATGAGAAGAATAGGAAGCATTGGGCAGTTGGGAGAAAGCAGAACAACAACAACAATAACAACAAAAACCACTATGCAAAAAAGTTCGGAACAAGTATTCAGTCATGTGTTCTGCCCAAAAGTGCTCTGAGATGTCTGAAGCATGTCAGAGATATTCACTCAACATAAATTCCATTTAGCTTCAGGGCAAAGAAAACCAATGAAACAATAGCGGCCATGTTGACATTATCAGAGAAAGCAGTGGCAAAAAACCCTGTTGGTCGGCTCATCTTTTAGAATCTATGGCACATATGGGTAGCTTGGGCCTTTTCTCATTTCTCCAGTGTATGGCTGGATTAACCAGGCAAATGCAATCTGCCTCCACATCAGAGGAAGAATATTTCCATGCAGAAAGGGCTACAGCTGTCACTGTCGACTCCCCATGCATCCTGAGAATAGTATGGTTTGCAGCAGCCAAGTTTTGGGGGAGAATAGGACTCCTCCTTCTACCTGAGCTGCCTACCAGGCTCCCTTTATACTGATTGTGCTTTGTATGAACAGAACAATGTAATATGTTGAAGATTCTGGGCACTGAATAGAGTTGAGAGAATATCAGAGCATTTCAACATTGGTTTGACAAGATATCCAAAATATCATGAAGAGTTTCCTTTTTGGTCTTCTGCCTTCAAGGTGCACTCTCTCCAATACTGAAATTCTTTGTGAATCTGCGTTGGCAATTAGCGTGAAGACATAAATGACCTTTGGCAATCATTAGCTCTTTAATCATCATCTGCCTTCCCTTTATTCTCCAACAGATCCTGACCCACTTCATTTTTGTGTTGTAAAAACCTTCCATTATTTTCTAAGTTCACAAAGGGCCTTTTTAAATTTTTTTCTTTTATTATGAAAGTAATACTTGCTTATTAGAAAAAAATCAGATTGGAATGGTACAAAGTGAAAAAGTTTCCCTCTCCACTTTACCAAGAACCACCCCCAAGTTCACCACTCCCTAGAAGATCGGCCTTGATGATAGCAAATGGTTTATGCTTCAAAGAGGATCGTACCCCCACCTCGCATACTCATAAATATGTACTCTTGTGCAACTTCCTCTTTTTATTGAACAATATTGAGAATATCTTTTTGTGTGTTCACGTAGATTTACCTTGTTCTTTTTAATGAGTGCAGTATATTTGATTTTGTGGGTTTTACCATAACCCATCTCCTATTAATGGATACTTAGGATACCTTCAGTTTTTCTCTATTACAAACCATGCCGGCATAAACACCCTTTTCCATACATCATTGTGTAATTGTGAAAGTGCATCTCTAGGATAAATTCCCAAAAGACAATTTTGCTGAATCTGATGGTTGTGTACACTTAACAAACCTTTCAACAGATATTGTTAAATCTCTCTCTAAAATGTGGAACCAATTTACACTCCCATTAGCAGTATATGAGAGTGTCTGTTATCCCACTCCCTCCTTAGGGCCCTGAGTCTCTGGAGGAAGTGCCATGGGCTTTCAAGTCAGGCAGACCTGTTTCTGAATCTGACTCTGCCATTCATGGGCTGTGCGACCTCTTTGAAGTCACTAGGCCCCTTGGGGCCTCAGTTTTATCACCTATAAAATGGAAAAAAATAATGTCTTCTGGGTATGTGTGCTGTGATAATTAAGTGAAATAACACAGGTGAAGAACCTAGTACAGTGCCTGCCAGGCAGTAGCCACTCAGTGTGAGCCATATCCCTTAGCTGCAGTTCCACAACATGCCATTCTTGTTTACACCTGCTTCCCATTGCTGTCTCCTTCTCCCAGAGTGCCCTTTTTATTCTCATGGTGAAAATTCTCACAGTACAGTAACAAGAGACACATATGCTGAGTTCTGAGATCACTTTCCTCTTCTTATTTCATCTGTGTTTTTTATGCATGTTGTTAGAGAGGTGATGACACTTTCCTGGGGCTTTGTGTCCAGGATTTTGGGTATCTTTAGTTACCAGAACTGATAAGTTAACTACCAGATTGCTTTTGAATTATTTTTATGCAAATTCACCAATCCTAAAAGGTTATAGATGTTTGAGTAATAAAGCAACTCTTGGGAGTTATAGGGTGACTGAAGTTTCTCCTTTGTTTTTATTTATTTATTTATTTATTTAGAGACAGAGCGTGGGGGAGGGGCAGAGAAAGAGAGAGAGAGAATCCCAAGGCTCCATACTGTCAGCGCAGAGCCCAGCATGGGCTCGAACTCATGAAACTGTGAGATCATGACGAGCTGAAATCAAGAGTCAGACACTTAACCAACTGAGCCACCCAGGTGCCCCTGAAGTTCCTCCTTTAGAAAAAGATTTTTGAAGAATTTCTTGTAGAGGATGATGTACACTGCCCCCCACCACTGCTTGTCCCCAATACCTATGTCTCATACAAAAAATTTTGAGAAATAACTGACAGCTTCTTTTCATTCTTGACCTATGTACATTCAGGTAGTAGCAATTTGGTTATTGGATGATCCTTATAGCTACATTATAGTTTGTACACCCTCATATAAATTCAGTTTCTTCTGATTTCCAAGAGCTCCTGGCCTAACCATTGAAGACTAGGGGATTCTGACTTGGCTGATTCACTACCCAGAAACTCAGCTCTACTTTGACTATTTTCTTTTATTGTTAAGATCTGGAGAAAAAAGGTATGGAAGAATTAAAGAGAAGACCACCGTAATTAGATCTTTTAACTTTATCAGAAAGGGTTGTACCTAGTGAAGAGGGAAGGAAAGTGGACCTATTTAAAGATGCTTCCTTCTCCATGTGATATTCATTCTTCATGGATCTTCCTCAGTTTCTGGAAGGAAATTCAGCTTATAAAACTTGGATGGCTTCATGTTACAGAGAATGAGATGTGATGCTCTCTGCAGCAAGGCTACCTTAAACCTGCCCAGTTAAAAAGATCTGTATGAGCTTTGACTGCAAAGAGATTTTAGTTTTAGCATGAAAAGCCAATATCAGATCATTTGAATTTATTTTCCACTTCAGTTTACCCATCTGCTCCAGGAAATCTGATTTAAATACATTTTATCAGAAGCCTTCCACAGGCACCAAGTTACCTAGCAACTCCAAGTTTCCTTTAGTGAGTTGTTTCCAACATAAAGAGTGTTCACAACTTGGGGAGGATGTGTTTTTAGCCTTCAAAGTTTATGAAGCAAGAATTAAATATTGAAACTGCCATTCTCACTCTGCATGAATGTAGAATCTATTTAAATTACATAGAGTCTTGGGGGCTGTATTTCTAAAGAGAAATTTTTAATTAACCTACATGACCATAAACTTGAATGAAATAGTTCTGTTTAATTTGTACTAACCAATCCAAGTGCAGCATTGCTCAGCTCTAATTTAGGATCTTTAACAAAATCTAATTTGGTGCTTGGCATTTTATGCCTGCTTTGGTACGTCAAAAAGATTTAGTTTTTCTGGACCTTGGCAAATAGATCCCTCAGCTCCATTATGAGGATATGTGCTCAGATCTCTAGGTCTAATGGTGGGTTGAACACATGCAGAAACATCACTCTTCTCCAAACGCATAGAAATGATAGGTAAAATATTAAATATATATGCAACTCTATAATCTAAAACAAAAAAGGAAAGTTTTTCTGGATTAGAAATAGGAAGGAACCCAGTGGTTAGCAAGGACGAAAGCTGCACAGACCATGGGGAGCTGAGAGTAGATAAAGCCACCAGGGATCACATTTCACACCAGTTGAGAACTGGGACCCAACACCTCCCACATTAAGCAGGAAGCTAAAACTTCTTTGCCTGCTTGTGAACAGGATCAAAAATCACTTTGCCTGTTTCCCAAGTGTACAACCAGAAATGTACTATTTGCTATGCCCAATCAAACTATTATTCAAAAGTAAGGAGGAAATAATGGTATTTGCAGACAGACAAAGACTCTGGAAATTTATTTGCTTATTTTTTATTTTTTAATTTAATTTATTTTTTTAAATATGAAATTTATTGTCAAAATGGTTTACATACAACACCCAGTGCTCATCCCAACAGGTGCCCTCCTCAATACCCGTCACCCACTCTCCCCTCCCTCCCACTCCCCATCAACCCTCAGTTTGTTCTCAGTTTTTAAGAGTCTCTTATGTTTTGGCTCCCTCCCTCTCTAACCTTTTTTTTTTCCTTCCCCTCCCCCATGGTCTTCTGTTAAGTTTCTTGGGATCCACATAAGAGTGAAAACATATGGTATCTGTCTTTCTGTGTATGACTTATTTCACTTAGCATAACACTCTCCATTTCCATCCACGTTGCTACAAAAGGCCATATTTCATTCTTTCTCATTGCCACGTAGTATTCCATTGTGTATATAAACCATGGAAACAATCAACAAAACTAAAAGGCAAACAACGGAATGGGAAAAGATATTTGCAAATGACATATCAGGCAAAGGGCTAGTATTCAAAATCTATAAAGAGCTCACCAAACTCCACACCCGAAAAACAAATAATCCAGTGAAGAAATGGGCAGAAAACATGAATAGACACTTCATTAAAGAAGACATCCAGATGGCCAATGGGCACATGAAAAGATGCTCAACGTTGCTCCTCATCAGGGAAATACAAATCAAAACCACACTCAGATACCACCTCACGCCAGTTGGAGTGGCTAAAATGAACAAATCAGGAGACTATAGATGCTGGCGAGGATGTGGAGAAATGGGAACCCTCCTGCACTGTTAGAATGCAAACTGGTGCAGCCGCTCTGGAAAACAGTGTGGAGGTTCCTCAAAAAATTAAAAATAGATCTACCCTATGACCCAGCAATAGCACTGCTAGGTATTTACTTATTTTTTTAATTTCTTTTAAGATTTTACTTTTAAGTAATCTTTATATCCAGTGTGGGACTCAAGCTCACAACCCTGGGACCAAGAGTCACATGCTCCACTGACTGAACCAGCCAGGAGCCCCAAGGACTCTGGAAATTTAAAACCCTCAGATTCTCACAAATGCAAATCAGTAGGACAATAATATAACTGTAATATTACTAATAATTTTTGTGCTTAAAACAAATTGGAACTAAAATTCTAGACAATTACATGAGCATTAGTTGAGAGTGGAAGGGTGGGTAGTTTGAGGAAAGTGTCATTGTTCAAAAGTTTTGTCTTCTTTGAAAGGATAATAAGATCTAATTTAACTTAGATACTTTAAAAATATTGTAAGTATGTATGTAAAATTTTAAAGGGTATGGACTGTGTTTCTGACCGAGGTGTTGAAGCCTACGGCACCACCTCATACTAAGGAGACCTAAGATTAAGGAAACATGGAGCAGAATCATTTTCCATCAGCAACAAAAAGTAGGAGACAGAACAGTGACTTCAGATCTATAGAGAAGCTAAATTGCCATCAACAGAGCAGATTTTGAGCCAATAGTACCCAAAGGCCTAGAGCAAGGCCTTGTGTGTCACTGAGGTAAACACGTTGCAGCTTAGGTCAGAGTCGAACATGCCTTTTAGTAGACTGTCTAAGGCAGCAGTTGTCAAACTTTCTTGTTTTAAGATCCCTGCATACTTAAATTTTGATGCTCCAAAGAGCTTTTGTTTATGTTGTTTACATAGAGATTGATATTTACCACATTAGAAATTAAAGCAGAAAATTTTAAAACTCAACAGTATACAGGGACACATTCCATTCACTGTCAGAGTAATGATGTCATCACGTCATGTATCCTCTGAAAAATTCTTCTGTAAATATGTGTGAGAATGAGAGAGAAGAAGGTAAAGTCCTGATATCGTTATGAGAATAATTTTGACCTCACAGATATCTCCCTATATCTCCCCAGGGGTCCCCAGAACCATATTTTAGAACTGCTGTTGTAAAGGATGGAATGTACCATATAATCTTTCAATGTTAACTTGTATGTAAGGTCTACCTCCATCAGATTAAGCCTCAGATGTGTTTCTGCTCTTGCTGTTTTCTGAGCTTATGGAACTCGTTGCCAGAAACACACTTGGCATTTATTTGGACCATTTATGATAGTGTTGTTTTGTTTCATAATTTGATTTTTTTTGTATAGATCTTCTCTCTTCAGTTTGAATCAGAACAAGGGAAAGACACAAATATTCTAGTATTTTAACCTAAAGGAATTAATACGGGATACTATGCAATTAGTAAGAATTAATAGTGATTATAATGGCTCTGAATTTATAAATTAGTTGTAATTATAATATTTACTTTTATAATGATTTAGAAAATTATTTTATTAGACAAAAGGGACCAAACTAGGTCTGATCCTTCTGTATTACTGATGGTAAATAATGTTGGAGTGCAATCACTGTCCAAGGCCAGAAACATGGAGTCTTCCTCAGTTCCTAACTTCTCATTTCCATCCAACTGGCCAATAAATCCTGTCGACTCTACTTTGGAACTGTCCCCTAAGGTGGCCCCATCCTTCTTATTCCTGTATACACTATGTCAGTTGAGTCTCCATCACTTTTTACCTAGAGTATAGGAGCAGCTTCCTTATTGGGCTCTCTGGGCCTCACCCCCTACCTCTTCTGCTTCTAGTACACATGTTACTCAGTCACTGGAATTATTTTCCTGAAAAAATATTTCACCTTAGCATTGTTCCTGTGTAAAAATCACCCATGACAACCAGTTTTCCTCTTGGTAGATGCCAGAATATACCACATTTTACTTACCTAATGCAGTTGGCTAGAGAATGGTTTTCAGAGTGGATGCTCTGGTCTTATGTGGCTCCAGACAGACAGCCAGGAATAAGACCACCTAACTACATAGTCAAAAGACTTGTCTACCTGGGAAATAGAGACTACTTGGCAGAAAATGATTTTTGAGTTCTTTAAAGTGATCTCTAAGAGCAGACTGTCCCAGCTGCTCAGGTTATGCTAAAGTGCTTTTTCTTTTTCTTTTTTCCTCCAACTCACTCTATACTTTCACTTTGTCTCTGGAAGAATTTTCTAGCATAGTACCTACCACAAAAGGCACACCAGTGGTTCTCAACTGGGGCAGTTCTGCCCCCCAGGAGACATTTGGCAACATTTAGAGGCATTTTTGGTTGTCACAACTGGGGGCAGGTGCTATTGGCATCTAGAAGGTAGAGGTCTGGGATGCTGCTAAACACCCTGCAATGCACAACACAAAGAATGATATGACCCCAAATGTCAATAGTGTGAGGTTGAAAAACCCCATGTTATGCCATGTACACTACAGTGTAATGTTAAAAAAATATATCATACTTTCTTGGGGTGCCTGGGGGGCTCAGTCAGTTAAGCATCAAACTTTTGATTTCAGCTCAGGTCATGATCTCAAGGTTCGTGAGATCGAACCCGGCGTTGGGCTCCACACTGACAGCGCTGAGCCTGCTTGGGATTCTCCCTCTTCCTCTCTCTCTCAGCCCTTCCCCCACTCTCTCTCTCAAAATAAATAAATGAAACTTTAAAAATGTATATGTAATACTTTCTTTATATACCTTTCCTAAATGCCTTAATAACTTACATAACCATTTGCTTAATTTGAGTCAGCTTCTCACATGCCTACGGAATAAAGTACAGACTCTGACACAATGTTCAAGACCCTTTCAAATTTGCCCCTGCTTCTATCAGCTTCATCTTTCTTCACATACTGCTGTGTGCATTACACCACACTGCATTAAAGCTCCCGTTCCCTGGAGTGCCACACCCTTTCACATCTTTGTGTGAACTCTTCACTGACTAGACTACCCTCTCTTATTCACCTGCAGATTTCTATTTATTCTTAAGGACCCAGCTCAAACAAAGCCTTCTCTGATACCCTCTCCTCTTCTCTGCACATTTGTTTCTCAAGCCATTCCTATTTTTTTTATACTACTTATTTATTTGCCTCTCCTACTGCACTGTGAGTTTTTAAATATTTTATATTAATTTGAATTGATAGAAGTTAGCACTGGGCCTGGCACAAGGTAGGTGCTCAAAATTATGTTTCAAGTATATATGTGTTGGTGCCTGTATGTGTGTATATGGAGGCATGGGTGCGCCCGTGCACACACACACACATTTGACATTTTGACAAAGAGAAAGGCTGGCTGAAGATAGATTTCATCACCATTATTATGCAAGATAACTCCTCTCAGACACTTGCATCATTTTCCTATGAGAAGAATTTCTTTTTATTTTTTTATATTAACTATAATTTATTGTCAAATTGGTTTCCATACAACACCCAGTGCTCATCCCAACAGGTGCCCTCCGCAGTGCCCATCACTCCTATGAGAAGAATTTAAATCAAGATTCAAAGGACCGAAAAGAAAACACAATCTACAGAGATACAAGCATTCAAACACCAAACCAAAAGATTGCCAATGCAGCACAGTACGTCTCCAGCTGAAGGACACCTAGTACAACACTCCAGAATTGCACGTGGAATAACATTTCATCAAAAGCACAGCCAAAGTTGTTCATGTTTTTCCTAGAATGTGACCCTGAATCTGTTCACCAAGTGAGAGCTGGGAATTCTAGAGGCCTGAGTGAGTGTGTGCTCTGTATGCACATACATAAGAATAATACTTGCTGATAAATCTGGTAAAATCTGAATTCTATACCCACTGGTCATTTGTCTTAACTTTGTTCAAACTCATCCAGTGTTTATCAAATGATAATGAACAAGCTACTTGTGACTACCAATACACAAAGCGGGGAGTTGTGGGGTAAGAGTCCCTTGGTCTGGTTTTTCCCACCTATAAGATGAGAGTAATGATTTGTACTTAAGAAGTCAGAGGAAAAGTGGAACATGTACAGAAACCAATTCTGTTTGGATCCAGAATTAATCTGGAACATATGTATATATCTCATACAATGAAGAGATATCTAGCAGAGTCAGAAATAGAATATCACTACATGAGTCTTACTAATTTTTAAGTAATGACCTATGGTTTCTTTTAGGCTGGATCTGATTCCTCTCTACTCCATGTTCATTGTTGTAAAGAAAAGCTTTATGCTCAGATGTTCATCAAAGTCTGTCAAGAGAGGGGAAAGGAGAATATTACCTAATATCGAGCATATTTAAAGAAACTACTATTGGAGATGAGCAAATGTAATTATAGTTTTCAAAAAGAAAGAAGGGAGTTTCCCCAGACTATGATTTGGAAGCTGAAGATTTAGTTTGAGAATTTGGAGCCTCAGATTGGGGAACGCATTGACACTGAAGGTTTGTCACAGGCTATAGAGGGTTCTTAGGTTGGAGGCCATTTGAATCTCTACAGCATCAAAATGGCCTGGAGTACAGATCCTGTACTAATTAAGTACAACTCTATACTTCTGCTAAGGGGTTTCCATGCCCCTGACAGATCAACAGAAAAGGAGGCTTTTATGAGTCAACAGATGATCAGTGTGGATAAAGGTTGATCATAAATGCCAAAGGAAGCCCAATAGAACCATAGCATCAAAGGAAAGAGTATGCCTGGTTTTGGCAAGCTTTGAAGTACCAACACATACCTCTATTTTGTAAAAACGCATTCAGGGGCTGCAGACACAAGCCCTTCTCAGTCACTGAGAAACCAATGGATTTAAGGACAGGTGGAAAGTCACAACTTGTTGGTAAATAGAGGAAAGGCTGTAGGGCAGAAAACATTATGTAGGGGCTTAAGGGGTGACACCAAGACCAAAGAGTGGCAATTACAGGGATTTGAAATTTTGGCTCAACAGAAGAAAATATTTTAGGATAGCCATCACTGCTCTAAAAGGAAATGGCTTCCCTTAGTGAACAGAGAGCAACCTGTCCCTGGAAAGGCTCAGGCAGAGGCTGCACAGGGATGTTGAGGTGGGTTTCCAGCATCAGACGGGTTGACCACTCAACAGATACCAGCGGAGCTCTGCCACGTGCCAGGAACTCCTCTGCCTTCATGGTTTCTTTGGTTCTTCAGGTCTTACATTTGGATGATGCCAGTTGACATGGAACGTTGACCATCCTCATCCTCAGCTATTTTGCCCTACATAATCTTGTACTACTGATCATTAGCCATGCCTCTTACGTTTTTGAAGGCCTGTGAAGCCACAGAATAAAATTTTATAATAGCTCAAATGAGAGAGCTATTAAAATTTTTAATAGCTCAAATGAGAAAACGTCTCTAAGAGACGGGAAGAGGAGGTGTCTCTGTCAGCTCTTGGCAGGCTCCTTATGGCAGTGTGCTATGGCGGGCAAGAGTGTGCACTGTGTGTCAGACCGACTTCGATTTCAGAGCCTTGGTTTCCTCCTTTGTAAAATGAGGATGATAACACATCGTAGATTATTGTATCTGTAAACTGCTTAGCTTAGTGCTGGCATAGAGTAAATTCTTGCTCAGCCTCATGGAGACTGTAATTCAGTTCTGCATAGATTCTGCCTAGGCTCTTAATTAACACAGTACCTGGTATACAGTAAGTGCTCAATAAATGGTAATTCTTGGTAGAAAGAGTAACATAGGGGTAGTAGCAGTAGTAGTAGTTATGGTAGTAGTAGCAGCTAACCAACACTTAAGACATGTAGCCCGACTCCTAGTCCAGTGCTCTCTCCGAAACCTGGCAACGTGAGATTTTATGCTTGTCCTCATTTTGTTTTGTGGCAATTAGATGTGTGGCTCAAGACTTAGAATGTTCCTCCCTTTTAAGAATGAACAGATCAAACTAATAGCCTGACATTTTGGAAAGCAGATTTGACCTCTGTGACTTTGGCACTCTTTTCTCTGAGAAGGATATTGTGAGGATAATGTGAGAACAACAGAGAGACTCAGAAACCCCAGTTCGCCTGTATCAGTGCCAGTTTCCATCAGTTTGGGGCCTTAATTATTAAAAACCCCCTTTCACTCTCAAAATCGTCATAGTTTGGGTGACAAACAATAGGGTCACTCTAAACCTAGTGCTCACCACTCCTAATCGTAGTCATCCAAACCACACAGACTCCAGACAAATTGTATGCAATTCATAGTTTTAAAAAAGTGATTGTCACTTCTAAGTGATTGTGCGTCACTCTCCTGGGCACAGATAAGGGGCCCATCAAAATTGTCCAAATGGGACCATTTGCAAAGAATTTTTCTGTTTCCCTGAGTATCTGGAATGTAAAGTTGACACCATTCTTTCCTGCAGGAATCTGTGTTATAAAATAGCATTTATCGTCTATCCCTCTGAGAGCCTGGTGAAAAATGAGTGGGGGCTGGTGGAGCCCAGGTGACGCTCTCTTTGCATACAGAAGATTTAGCACAAAGATTTCCCCAGGCTTTTTTCCCTGGGTGTGGACAGGAAGGTGAAGGAAAGAGCAGTTCAGTTCCATAGCCGGCCTGCAGTTGGAGTGGGTTGGGAGAGGCCTACTCTGGCATCATCTGCTCCACACTCCCCCAGATCACATATCAGCTGCCAGGACCAACTGGTGCTTTCTGGAGGTCTTTAAAAAATGATTTTCCAGCTGTGAAAGGCTGCGCTATTGTTCTGCTGTTTGGCCACCTTCTCTCTGGCTGGTCCACCGGCAGCAGCCACGCAGGGCAGCCAGAATGAGTCAAATCAAAGGGTCAACAGTACAGCAGCCGCCCAGCCACCATCCCTCCTCTCTCAGCTGTCTGATGTCAGATCATCAAAGGCCCTGCATATGGCCCTGTGCTTGCTCATCATTCACCTCGCAGGCCTCTAGAATTTTCACAAGTCAGAGGAGGCGCCAGGAGAAAATTTGCGGCCCCTGAGGGTGCCCTAGGGGTGGTTAATAGCCAGGGAGGGTGACAAGAAAGGGGGAAGTTTAGTGTGCTGTGGTTCCCAATTGTTTGGCTAACAGCCGGAGGTTGACCTTGAGCCTGCGTCTGCCACATGGCAGACGCACCAGCCGGGCAGCATGTTCTGAGAGATCGGGAATAATGGAACTTGAAAATGCAAATGGTTTTAATGAATACTTCTCCCCTCCTACACACCCCCCTTCACCCCATAGTTCTGTGTGGAAGAAGAAACGTTTCTCAGTTTATAGGGGAAAGTCCCTACTTGCTCTAAAATCTAAACGTATAATAGAGACCTGTCCTTCTGAGGCCTCTGCCCGGTGTCTGAGCCTTACAGGCTTGACTCTCCTGGATCATATCATAGGGAAGCACGGCACCCCGTGTGCCATGACTTGATCCCAGCCCAGGCCAGTGGCTAAATGAGACTACAGACAAAGAGCCTTTTATGAGAATGATGACCTGGTACTTAAAAAGGTGACAAGCGGCAGGTCGTGGACTTACTGACATGGCAGTGGGGTCTGTGTATGATGCTTGTCAGCTGTGTGTGTTCCTGGGGCTGGTTCATGGTGTTACTCTCCTAGTCTGGCCACGAGGGCGTACAGAACTGGGGCGGAAGCGAGGGGCAGGTTACAGGAATGCCTGCCTCTCTGCCTCTTGTCAACTGCTTCCATGCTGGTGCCTCCTTCCTTCTAAGATGCAGCTTAGGAGAGAATCAAGGGGCTTGCCTGGCCACTCTTCGATGCTGTTTCTGGACTACCTGATTCAGCCTGATCTCTATCAGGTCACTGATTTTGTGAGATTCATCCTTGGCCTTAAAATCTAAGCCCCGGCAGGGGTGGCATAATCAACATTTAAGGGGGTGGGGGTGGGGGGGAACGTACTCCTTCCTATTTCTCCTATCTGAATTCTGATCCTGGTGTGTGGCTCAATTTCCTGTACCCCAAAGGGTTTGCATGCAGATGGGGAGGCTGTATATATACACACATATATATATATATGTGTATATATACATATATATATACACATATATATATATATACGCATATATGTATATATATATGTATATAAAATAAAATCTATAAGACAGAGTGGGCCTATGAAAGTAAATGCAGACTGTTGTAATTTTGATTTCAGTATCTCCCAAAGTTATCAAAAGTGTTTTGTAAACTGCAAAGTAATGTACAAATGTAAGCGGTGTTGCTATGGTTATTTTATTTTATCAAATGCCTTTTGTTAAAAAATGCAAAAGTGATTTCTCTTGGAGAATTGGTTTCACGAAAACCTCCAATGAGTACAGAAAGCACTAGCTTTGTCACCCGGCAGTTGTTCAAATGCTGTTTCTGTGGGTCACACGTGTCCAGTATTCTTTGCCCTGAAATCCACTGTACAGGCAAATTAGAGCTATGCATCATCTTAAAAATAGGCTTTGGAAACAAAACCAGTTTGTAACAAATTATAAAAGAACATGATACTAACATTTTAAACTGTAAGATATACAAACTGAATTAATTAATGGGAAACTATTATTAGATGCAGGGTATTTCATCAAACAATAACACCTATGTCCACACAAACAAGCCTCATCTAGGATGGCTCATTTACAGGCTGTTACAGCTTGCATAAAGAAAGAAAAAAATTAAACTGGGGGCTCTTTGAATATACCATAGTGCTGAAAATCTCATTTACCATTACTTTTTAAATCTACATATCTTTTTCAAATGCTTAACTTTTTACTGAACAGGAAGCTTAGGCGATGAGCCTGGATTTATACAGTTGTTATCAGAATGGACTTTGAAAGCATCATGTGGTAATTTTTTCAAAAAGAAAAAAACTTGGGTATGGAGCCATAGACCATTGTCCTGAAGGAAAAGGAATCCGTCTGCGTTTCTGTAAAGGTGGTTAACCCGCAGGCAGAAACAACTGCTCAGGATGTTTTGCAAATTTACATTTACATTTGTTGATTCCATATTAAACTGAATAACCAGGCACATGGAAGGTAAAACCCTCTTTTAATTAACCCTCTTGGTGTGGGCCCATGTGATTAAATATGACGGAGCTGCTCCTGGGGTTTCTGCTACTGAAAATACTAACAATAATCATTTGTTTTGTTTTTATATTTAAACACATTATTGCATAGCTTGGTGCAGAGATAATTACCAATTTTATCTCCTGTGTTTTTCTAATGTTCATTAATAACAATAAAGGGTTGTAGGTTAAAAACTCATTTAATTGCCTTTATGTTAATGACATTATGAATAGCCTTAGCTACAAGATTCTAATTCTGTCCAGTATCCTCTTTCTCAGTGGAGCCCCAGGAGGGCTGCTCATTTTATCAGCATTACTGATTCAGAGTTTTTCCTTGCAGGTGGGTTTTTGTACATAATCAGAATTAATGCACAACACATTTTGCAAGGAATGGAGTAGAAGCACTTGGAATAAGTAATTAACTAGAGTGCCCAAGGAAATATGCCCAAGCATTTTTTTAGCATATTCATAAAACATTAAGAACAGTCATAAACACAGTAGAAACAATTTCCTGGTAATGTGCTTTTAGACTATTTTCTGGCTCCTTTTTCTTTCTTTCTTTCTTTTTTTTTTTTTTTTTTTTTAATTTCTCACATAGGGGAAATTTTTTTTTTTTTAACCGAAAATCCCAGGGATGCAGATAAAAATGCCCAATGTGTGGCGCTTTGGGATTAGATGTGCTTCTGTGCTGCTGCAACCACGTTGGCCGTCTGGGTACCATTTCCTTTCTCTTTCCCTGCTCCCAGCTCCATCACGTAATTTATCAGGCAGGAAAAGGAGTGAACGCAGCGCAGCTTGCAGCATTCCAGGAGATGTGGTTACCCACCTATTCCCAGTCTCTAGCGTTAACCTCATGGCATGGGCGAGAACGCCCAGGAAGGAGGAGGGGTAAGAAGCAAAGCACTATTGTAGTGACTGCTGTGGCTTACCACCCAGGCTGCCTCCCCACCCCTTAGACTAACACACTCATTCCTCCAGCTCTTGCTGGCTGACAGCTCTCAGCTGAGCCACTTCCCCAGGTCATCAAGGTCATGTCCCTACCCCACCCCCAGGCGTCCTGTATCCAAAGACAGGTCTGTAGGAGAATTTAAGGGTTTGGCCCCCCTTCCCTCAAGATAATTCAGAAAGCCTGACATCAGAGCGCCCTGGGGGGGTTGGCTGAGGCCTTTGTCCTATATCCCTCATCCTTCCTCACAGATGATGATCTGAACAGCACTCTCCAATCAACGTCCTATGCACAAATCTCAGAGTCAGTTTCCTAGGGACCCGTCCCATGACAGGTAAGCTATGGTTATAGACTGACCCGTCTCCACGCTGTCTGGTGGACACTGACGAAGCAGATACTCCTGGGCCTCTTTTTTTTTTTTTTTTTTTAATTTTTTTTTTCAACGTTTTTTATTTATTTTTGGGACAGAGAGAGACAGAGCATGAACGGGGGAGGGGCAGAGAGAGAGGGAGACACAGAATCGGAAACAGGCTCCAGGCTCCGAGCCATCAGCCCAGAGCCTGACGCGGGGCTCGAACTCACGGACCGCGACGCGAGATCGTGACCTGGCTGAAGTCGGACGCTTAACCGACTGCGCCACCCAGGCGCCCCATCCTCCTGGGCCTCTTTGACGTTGGTATACTTTTATGGTGCGTTAGGCATAGAGCTTGACCCCCTGGATGGTGTCAGGAGCAGCGTGAAGATACGCTGCCTTTACATTGAGCAAGTATCACGTGAGCTAAGGTATATGATAATGCTTTTAAAATCATAGACCTTGGAGTTAGAGGACTGAGTTCACATACTGACTGTGGTTTTTGGATAAGTTACTTAACATCACTGAACAGCAGTTCCTTATTTTGAAAGTGGGGCTAATGGCACAGGTAATGTTTGTTTGGTGTTTACCCAGTCCCCACTAAGTTTATACGGAGAGTAGGATTTTGTGTGTTTATTTTATTTATTTATTTTTAAAGTTTATTTGTTTGAGAGAGACAGAGACAGCACGAGGTGGGTAGGGGCTGAGAGAAGAGGGAGAGAGAAAGGATCCCAAGCAAGCTCTATGAGGCCAGCACAGAGCCCGACATGGGGCTCAAACTCACGAAACCATGAGATCATGACCTGAGCCCAAACCAAGAATCAGACGCTTGACTGACTAAGCCACCCAGGCTGGTTTTTATTATTATTATTTTCTAGAGGTCAAAATATCAACTTAATTTCATTAATTTATTTATTTACTTACTGATTTACATTTTAAATTCCAGTATAGTTAACATACAGTGTTATATTAGTTTCAGGTGTATGGAGACTATGATTTTTTGGAATGCTGAAAATAATCTTCACCATCAGCCAGACCAATTTCTTCAAGACTGAGATTTAAAATGGCCCTAGCGCGGGGCGCCTGGGTGGCTCAGTCGGTTAAGCAGCCGACTTCAGCTCAAGTCATGATCTTGTGGTCCGTGAGTTCAAGCCCCGCGTCGGGCTCTGTGCTGACAGCTCAGAGCCTGGAGCCTGTTTCAGATTCTGTATCTCCCTCTCTCTGACCCTCCCCTGTTCATGCTTTGTCTCTCTCTGTCTCAAAAATAAATAAACGTTAAAAAAAATTAAAAAAAATAAATAAAATGGCATGCAATCTAAATGGGAGCCCACGGAAGAAGGTGGCACAGACCGAGCACAAAGCTGTTGATCAAAGGAAGAACCAGAATAAGATCACCTGCATAAGATCCCAGGTGACTTAGAGCATGGCCACATTCAGTTCTTCCAAATGCAGGTAAGGAGAAATAGGCAATGATATTGGTTTGCTAGATACCTGGAGGCTTTAATGCATTAGCTTATTGTATCCTCATAGCATCCTTAACTGGGTACTGTTATTGTGCCCATTTTACAGTTGAAGAAACTTAGGTTCGGAGTTTATGTAAATTTCCCTAGGTTACACAGCTAAGAAGTTGCAAACTCAACCCTTGCCTTTAATGACACTTTATAACAGAGGACCCATGGTTTGAAAAATCATTTAAAACTACCCCAATATCAGTATTTCTCAGCCAATTAGATGTCCTATTCCTTTTTAGCAAAAATATCAAAAAACTCAAGTCCTATCCAAAGACGATGTTATGGTGGTACCTGGTGCTGATAGTCTCTCCCAGTGAAGTCACAATGTGTTGAGGCTTTAAAAAATAGAAGCCTTAGGGCACCTGGGTGACTCATTCGGTTGAGTGACTGACTCTTGCTTTTAGCTCAGGTCATGATGTCACTGTTCGCGAAATCGAGCCCCACCTCTGGCTCTGTGCTGACAGTGCAGAGTCTGCTTGGGATTCTCTCTCGCCTTTCTCTCTGCTCCTCCCCCGCTTGCACACTCTCTCTCAAGTAAATAAGCTTAAAAAAATAGAGGCCCTTCTTTGCCTATGGCATCATAACTTGGAATTATAACTCCCTTGGTCTTAAAATTAAAGATACATGCTTTGAAAGCCCAGTGTAAGAGAGGTGGGAGTGATCATTATTCAGAACAATGTCACATCAGATTTTGGTTAATCTCACTGTTCAAAAATGCATTGGATACAAGGATATCATTTCCTTATAATACTGTAGATCTGTACAGCACATGAAATTTTGTCAAATGGTTTTACACTTATGACTTCACAACAACTTGGTGGAGTGGTTATTGGAGCACCATGTGATAGAAGGTAAGACTTAACTTCTTTAAGGATCCTGTCCAAATGCCAACAGTTCTCTTGGCAGTAGAGATGAGTCGAGAGCCCCATTCTTTAGACTTTTTACTACTCAGAATATTGTCCTTGGGCCAGCAATGTCCACATCACCTGGGAGTTTGTTAGAAATGCAAACTCTCAGGCCCCACCTGATCTACTGCATCAGAATCTGTCTTTTAACAAGGTCCCTGTAAATTTGTATGCATATAAACGTCTGACAGCACCGTCTCTTTCCACTGTCTCAAATCCTCTCTCATCTTCAGTCTAGAATGTAAGTCCCATGAGGGGAAGGCCTGCATCTGGCTTGTTCACTATCATACCCTTAGCACTTGCACAGTGCCTGGGCCAAAGTAGGCATTCCACCAGACACATCAATGACTATATGGCTGCCAGCCAGATAGTACGTGTGTCCCTTCCTAGAGGAAACAAGATCATTTTCCGTGTTCTTGAAGGTCCACCATCAGCACAAAGGTATTTGCCTAGTTCATCTGAAAAAGGTGAAGTCATGCTTAAAAGATATACTGAAGCCTGTGGTTTGCAATCCTGCTTCTTAGCCCACAAAACCAGTGCCTATCAGGAGGGGAAATATTGTACTGTGTAATTATTTAAATGAAAACAACATAAATGAAGAGAAAGGGCTATTTATATCAAGTGCTACTAATTAAATGAGAAGTAATAGGCCCTGCTGAGAAAGGATACAGTCGGAGAGAGCAAGAAAAACTTCCTGCCAGCAAAGACTAGCAGACAATGGGACAGTTTTCCTAGTGGGGTAATTATGACTCCTGGAGAAGATTGTCCGAGGCAAGATGAGATAAGTATCAGGAAAGTATAATGTGCTTCCAACCCTATTATCAATGATGCTTTCAGGCACCAGCTCCGGGTCACAGATTTTGAATACACTAAATGCTTAATTCAGTGCTGCCCTTTCACCCGAAAGATCTCGGGGTAAGAGAAAAATATGTGCACCAGTCCAGTGCTCCCTGATTTAACTCTTCACTGAAATACACTAGGAATAAATGACAGGGGAGGAAATTACAACCCCACTTCCCTCCCCCCGCCCAGAAATTGATTTCCATTTCAAACAGCTGATAGAACAACAATGTGGTCATCTAAAAGCCTGTGAAGATGATCCTCCAGCCCCTTGCTTTACTTTTGTTTTTTTTTTTTTTTTAAGATGACTGAAAAAATATTTTGGAAGCAGGCGGTGTGGAAGTGAAAGTCTCCTATTCAGAAAATCAGTACAGATTGAGGTATCATAAGATGTTGATTTATAGGCTGCTGGGTTGTAAATGACTTGCTTTCTCATTAGTCAGACCTGGTTGATGGCTATGATAAAAATAAGACAAATAATTTAAAACCTATACTTGCAGAGTATGCGTGACTTCCAATTTGTCCTTGGAAGATTTGAGGCCTGAGTAAAGAAAGATTCACAGAGAAGTCAAAAGACTGCAAGTCACAGATACCACAGAGCAATGCCCTTAGAGCTCAGGCTCTGGAACAGAATGACCTGGGTTTAAACCCAGGTGGACCCCAGTCTTTCTGGCACCTCATCCAAGCACTTCATTCCCTTAGGTTCTGTGTTCCCCACTTGTAAGATGCAGGTAACAATAGAAACTACCTCTGTGGTGGGTGGGAGGAATAAATGACATAGTTCCATTCCATAAATGGAATACACCTGGCCTGGCAAGTTCAGCTCTCAGTAAATGTTACCTGCTTTTGCTATGCAAGCAAATAGCTTCTGTTTGAAAATATTTCCAATTTTACATATGCTTATCATATACCTTTTATGGGACTGAAGCAGGGAGAATTGAGAAAGGCTATCTAGAGCCGAATTCTTGCCTTCAGTGAGCTTACAGACTAACCGGGAAGATGATGTGGGAACATGAAACTATCAAGGAAAATGGAGAGAGAGCTGGATAAAAACCAAGTGAGAGATGATGGCCAGAGGAGGAGAGAGCTGAGTGGGGCCGGGGGGAGGGCTGGGAGAGACTAAAGGTATAAGCGGTGGTGAAAGGCTTCAAGGACAAAGAAACTGGACTGTGGCAGGGCCCTGGGGGACATGGGGGTATTAAGATGGTGATGAATGGTACGGCCATGAACTTATACTGGATCTGCTATTGAACTACCCTGGTTATCTGACAGAATACTAGGATATCTCCTATGACGTGCTTCTGGTAAGCTCTTGGTGGCTTGTCTCTATGACAACCTATAAATTATATTCTTAGTGGCTTTTTACAGGATCTCCATTCATCCATGTTTATTGAGCATATAATATATGCTAGGCACAGGGGATATGAATATGACAAACCAGGCCCCAGTCTTTACAGAGCTCGTATTCTACTGGCAGAGATATCAAATAAGCACATAAATATATAATATCAGTAGAGATCAAGCAGGGCAAGGTGGCTATTGTATACAGAGTGGCCAAGAAGACCTTTTTGAAGGCATGACCTTATGAGCACAGGCCTCAATACCAGAGGAAGAGTGTTCCAGGTGGAGGGAACAGCAAGTGCACCGGCTCCAAGGTAGGATTGCATTTCCCACTTGGAAAGAAGGCCTGGGCCACCATAAAGGAGCAAACATGGCCATTCGAGTGCCGTGTAGCTTTCTTACATAGTACTCCAGTGATGTCTGCCCCAATGGCACACTAATGAGCAAAGTAAAGTTCACAATCATTGATCATACTTCCACAAGTAAGCTAAAAAATTGAGTTGAAGGGATACTAGTGATGCAGTTGGCATTTGCAAGCTGATGAACTCATTTTTCTTTAGAACACCAGGAAGTTTAAGATGTGTCTGAATGTATAGGCTAGAGTTCAAACTGTGGCCTTCGTTTGAATTATTTTCCATTTTCTACTTGCTAAAGCCCCAATGATGATTAGTATTTAGTAAAATTACTTTGTTTAGTAAAAATCTATGAAACAGGTATATTTCTGGATAAGAGTGAATGAGTGCCTTGTGTGTTAGAACCTTCATCTTGGGACTTCCCCCCGAATAAAGCCACATTATTGTCTAACACCAATAATTCAAGTGACAATGTGTTGTTGCAGGTCCGTTAACCTGAAATCTTGAACTAAATCTGTCAAAAGTTTTCTTTTTTTTGCAAACTGGCTAAAACGTTTAGTGGCAAGGGAAAAAAAATGCCACGGAAGCATTATGTTAAGAAACCTTTGTTTCAACATGAAGGAGGAGTTGTTTTTATTTAATAATTTCTGCCAACAGTCCGGTAACATATTCCAATTTCGATTTGCCATTTTCTTAAACTGGCCTGGTAAAATGTAGACATCTAACATACAAACAATAAGACTTCAACCTCCTCACTAGAGGGAGAGAATAAGTATTGATATGTATGTATAAATGGTACGTTCTTCAGCTTCTTGATTCCTTAACCTTTCTGTGGAAAAGACTCTTGGGACGTTACTGAGGAAAAAGTGGTTTTTTCCTTCCAGATGGATTTGTTGGCGACGGCAATATTTTTAGTTATGCCAATAAAATGAAAGGGAGACAGAAAATCAGGCAACTGCCGGAGTGGCTAGTGTGGGACTATTACCAAGGCAGAAATGAGGCCAAAGAGATGATAAATGGGTGTCTCTCACCCACTCCATCAGCTGAAGCCTGACCTGGATCTTCTTTTCCATCTGAGCTCCAGGCAAGCCACCATTTTTCACAGCAGCACTTAATAGTGGACATTAACTTAGCCCTCCCCGAAAGGGCTGACCTGCAGTCTACACTCGGTGCTTCTCCAAACTGTAATCACTTGCTCACTCAGTAATTTTATCAAATAGCATGCACCTTTTCAAGCCACTTATTGGCCAATTAAGTCAAGTTCTCACTGAGGGGGTCCAGCTGGCTTCAAGTTATCTAAGATGAATTGATTGAAGACATTCTGCAATCTATGAACCCAGTTTAATGATCTAGGTGATAATACTTGTAATTCTTCTCAGTCAGGGGAATTTGCTGCAGCTGTTGTCGGCAAATCCATGTTCTGATACACTGAAGCACCAGAAAAGCATTAATCCGCCCTCGGAGTTCCATAGCGATGGCTGCATTGTGAAAAGGGAAATTTAAAATTCACCCGGCATCACCAAGTGAACATGGTCTTTCCGTTGATGTGTTTTTACTTTATCCCATTGCAAATGTTGTTTTTTAAAGGTAGAATATGCGGAGAATACATTATTGATAATACTTCATCAAGAATAGTGAATAGCAAACAAATGCCTGAAACAACAAAAAAATGCAATAAACACCACATCAAACGTTTGAGATACAAAAAGCACCGCTTTAAGGTAAGAACATGATATTTTCTAAAACGTTGGGGTGGGGCTCCAAGCACTAAAGTCATTATTTTTATACGAAGTGTTTTGTGGAAGTCAGAAATAGTAAGGGTTTGCGCTCCCACCCCCTGGATTCATGGCTATTGAAGTGATAATGAAGAAGTGTCATACAGTGACAAGGGCCTTCAGTGTATCTCCAAACACTTTTCTGCACAGTGACATATTTTTAAAAAGTAATCATTAAATAATTTGCTTGCTTGCTTTCCTCTCTGTGCATTTGTTCCCTGAGCCTCTGAAACGTTAATTCTCCTCCCTATGAAGCAAATACTGTAAATAACACTCTGAAGGTTTTTCTGGGTGTTTTGCAAATTCAGAATACTTAGGAACACTCTTTCCTACAGTGGTCTGTGCAGTTTATGTTTACAACCTGAAAAGCTGGTTTTGATTTTCGTACGAAAGTGGCAGCTGTGATATTAATTTACGCTGTGCTGAGGAGCCGCCGACCCTCTCTTTCTGGAGAGTAGGTTCCTTTCCCTGAGAGGTGTGATTGAACTTGGCTTTGGGGATGTGTGACTTGCTGGGAAAGACTGGTGCTTTTGATACGATTTTAAATTCTTTCCAATGATGCTGGAAACAATGGACTAAGAAGGATGTATCTTCAGGTAGAGTGTAGGCTTTGGTGGGCAAACTTCACTGGATCATGGCCATACTTTACGTTTAAGGGTCCAGAATTCCTCTCTACCAAGTAAAGAGCAAGAAACAAGGAGTGACCTTTTTCTTTAATTTTCCTAATCAGGACAAGGCAAGGCCAGGCAGAGCTTTGAGGTCTGGTATGAAACAAACAGAGTTTTTCTCTGGGAACAAAAGACCTGATTATTCAAAGAACCCTTTTCTGCATTTTTTTGCCTCTATATGCCCTCCTCCTTGTTGATAGGTTAACATACTTAAAATGTTCTAACTACTGTAAATGAAAATTCTTAAAAATTTTTTCTTTAATGTTTATTTATTTTTGAGACAGAGACAGAGCATGAACGGGGGAGGGTCAGAGAGAGGGAGACACAGAATCCGAAGCAGGCTCCAGGCTCCGAGCTGTCAGCACAGATCCTGACACGGGGCTCGAACTCACGAACTGTGAGATCATGACCTGAGCCAAAGTCCGACTCTCAACTGACTGAGCCACCCAGGCACCCCTGTAAATGAAAAATCTTATCCATCTGGGATTATCTAAAATAACTAATACTCTCTTGCCACAAGTCAGACACTGGTTCTAAGTACTCTACATGAATTAAAACTCAGTTCTCACAAGACTTAGGAGATCAGTGCTATTACCTTCATTTTATAGACGAGGAAACAGAACAGAGAAGTTAAGTAATTCGCCCAATGTCACACAGCTAGTAAGTGCCAGAGCCACGGTCTGAATCCAGTAGGCTGGGTTCAGTGTCTATGTGATTATTGACTATGTACTGCCTTTCTGACTTCTCATAGGTCCAAAGCTTCGGCTTCTCTCTGGTTTAGCTTTCCAGCCTAGTCCCATAATATCTCCCCAGGGAAAGAATTATAAAAGGGCAAAAGGACAACTGACATCATAACTAGCAGAAACCAAGTGCTTGTCTTCAGGAGGCCTTACCCCAGATCCATTACTTGGGGCCTATCTAACCTCCAAAGAGCTCAGAGCACTTCAGAAATGTACTTGAGTCAGCAATATGTTAGCAAAGTGTCCCGAAGAGTAGATACCTTGTTCTTTAAAAAAAAAAAAAATAGATCAACATAAAAAGCAAAATGTCATGTTGACCTTGAACTCATTTCTCCAGGATCTTAGCTTGATTTCTCCTCTGGGCCCATTTTATCTTATTGAAACACGAATTAACATGATCCTTTCCATACAAATTCAGATTGTCCTGGGGACAAAGACTCTCTTTCATCTGAATCTAGCAGTGTTCTAGCTGTTGAAAAAAATTAGGTCTTACTATGCAGGTGAAGATCTGGTATGGGGATAGAGATGCAAAAAAGAGAAAAGCTAAGTACCATATGCAAATTATCTATATCTTTGTCTGAACTTTACAGATGAGGAAACAGAGGCTAAGGTCACATGCCAACTTTTTTTTTTTTTTTTAACTGCCTATGGTATCTCTTTCAACAAATAAAAGTGTATTACAATATGAAATTATTTTCATTGACCATTTATATATTTTATTTTTTTAATGTTTATTTTTGAGAGAGAGAGACAGAGTGTGAGGGAGGAGGGGGCAGAGAGAGATGGAGACACAGAATCCAAAGCAGGCTCCAGGCTCTGAGCTGTCAGCACAGAGCCCAACGCGGGGCTTGAACTCATGAACCGTGAGATCATGACCTGAGCCGAAATTGGATGCTTAACCGACTTAGCCACCCACGTGCCTGAGCATTTATTTCTTTTAAAATACACATGATATTGGGGTGCCCGGGGGTTCAGTTGATTGAATGTCTGACTCTTTACCTCAGCTCAGGCCATTGATCTTACAGTTTGTGGAACTGAGCCCCATGTTGGGCTCTGCACACTGACAGCATGGAGCCTGCTTGGGATTCTCTCTCTCCTTCTCTCTTTGTCCCTCCTCCATTTTCTCTGTCAAAATAAATAAACTTAAAAAATATACATATACATGATCTCTGCTAGAGTTTCATAGGCCTACGGCCTCTTGTTGTATACTCACATGGCCCACATACTTTCCTCCTTAGCATTAATTGCAATTGTAATTAATTAATACATATATAATTGTTTTTTTAACTTTGATTTCCCTAACCAGAAAATTCCACAAGGGCAAAAAATGTGACTGTGGTTTTCACTCCAATATTCTTAGTGTATCTGGTACATAGTGGGTGTTCATATATTTATTGAAAGATATAAATGAATGACAGCATAAAATATTTTTTGTTATTTACTAAGAGTAAAACAGTGTTTTGCTTTAATTTGATAAACTTTAGAGCAGCTTCGATGCATAGCAAGATTGAACGGAAAGTACAAGGGGTTTTCATACATCCTCTGTCCCCACACATACACAATGTCTTCCACTATAGACTGAAACAGTGTTTTAAACTAAGAGTGAAATAGTTTTGTCTTGGTTTCTAGTCCAGTTGATGTTAAATATAATAGCTGGAGAAGACCAAAGAAACCCCCAAATAGTGACTTAAATAAAAGAGAAGTTTATGGGGCGCCTGGCTGGTTCAGTCGGTAGAGCATGTGACTCTTGACCTTGAGGTCGTAAGTTCTAGCCGCATGTTGGGCATGAAGCCTACTTAAAATTTAAAAAACAAAACATAAAATGGAAGTTTGCTTCTCTCTCAAAGACCAGTCTGTCTGATTCGGGCTGGAGGGGTAGCTCTGTTCCATGAAGCCAGGGTGGATCTGCTATCGCCAGCATATGGCTTCCAAGGCCGCTCAAGTTGTCATCATTTCCAGCTGGTAGGGACGGTGATGAGCCAAAATCCAGCATGTGGAGCTCTTCCTCAGTTGGAGATGACACAGAAGTCATACACGTCTCTTTCTCTCACATCCTATTATCCTAAACGTCAGGCCCGTAGTCACTTCTAGCTGCCAAGGAGGCTGGGAAATGTAATTGCTAGCTGGGTGGCCATGTGCCCAGAAAAATGGAAGAGATGGATTTTGAAGGACAGCTAGTGGTCTGACACACCCAGGGATGGGGAATGTTTATGAAAATGGACAACCCAATGAAATTGAAGTAAGAGGAACTAAAGCCTTAAAGCTCTAATCTTCAAATATCTCAATAGGCTCTTCTCACCCATAAAAAGCCACCTCATTGGTTACAGGAATACTGGACATGCAGGAAATGAATGGTGTTATAACAACAGGAAGGTTGGCATAAGACTAACAACAATGTAAGGAACTAGTTTTTTGCTTATCATTCAATCTCTGAGTCATACCTATCCCTTTCCAATAAAGAAAATGTTATTTATAGACAGCCTCTAGGGTGAAACTCAGCGACTTCAGCCTCTTGGTAGTTGTATCCTTGGAAGTCCCCGTCTCTTGAATGTGGGCTGGATTTGTTGACTTGCTTCTAACAGAATATGTCACCAGATTAGGCTCTCCTCGTGGGACCCCTCTCCTCCTCCCACTCACTTGCTCTGAGGGAAGCCAGCTGCCACACTGTGAGCTGCCCTATAGAGACGTCCATGTGTCAAGGATTCTGCAGGCAACAGTGAGAAACTGAGGCTTCCATGCAATAGTCTGTGAGAAACTGAATCCTGCCAACAACCACATAAGTAAGCTTGGGAGAAGATTCCCTGCAAATTGATCCTTCATATGAGACCATGGCCCTGGGCCTCATTAGACACCTTGAGTCATAGACACCCAGCTGAACAGCTGCCACATTCCTGATCCACAGAAACCGTGAGATAATAAATGTTTATGGGGTTAGGCCATCAAGTTTAGGGGTAATTAAATGATTAATACAAATAGATGGTCAACTAATTTCAGCACTAAGTAACTAATACAAATGCCAGTCACTAGAATATAGAGTCTAATTGTCCTATATTTTTCTAGTAGTAATTTTGTGGAATGAGCACCTTTAAGCGGTCTAATTAACCAAGATTATAATTTAACTAACTGGTCTTGGGACACCCAGGGGTCCCCAAGACTCTTTCAGGGGATCCATGGAGCCAAAACTTTTTTTCTTTTTACAATACTACTGAAATAATTTTTTGCCTGTTTCACTCATTCTCTTATGTGTGTAAGTGGAGTTTTCCAAAGACATGGGGAATGGGCATGATATGGGGTAATATTGTTCTTCTGCCAATTTATGGAATGTATGCTTATGTAATCTTGTGTTTTCTAGAATTTTCTAAGGTAGTAAAATTTAGGCTATAAACACATGCATTTTCTGAGATCAACTCGGTTGTTCTCAGTACTTCTGTGCTTTAAGTAGTTATCTTCAACTATACCTGGTATAGTCTCTGTAACCTCAGTATTATCCAATGAACTATTATTTTGCAATCCTAAGGTTTTCCTTGCATCTATGCAGAAACACAACAAAAAATACACTGTATGTTGTCTTATTTCACAGTGATATTTTAGAATTTTCTCAGTTTAATTTTTAATATGGTAAGTGGTGGATAGCTATAATCCTATAAACAACATCTCTTTAGATCCTCAATAATTTTTAAGAGTGTGAAAGGGTTATGACACCAGAAAGTTTGAGAATTTCTGGTTTAATCTATCAATTGACAAATAGAATTGAACCCTATCTTTGTTCAGCATTATGCTAGAGATGATGAGGGACATAAATGTGTGTGTGTATAAAACCTTTTCCCTTACATTCCTGAAAATCTAATTGTGGATAGAAGCCTAATTTGTTGTCTGAAGATACATACTGCAAAGCTAACTATTGTAGTAGAGACGATACGTGCAATAGAAGTACATGGAAAGGAGAAGTTGGGAGGGGGGCAACGTCAGTGGGGAATGACTAATACCAGAAGAAAGGCGTTTCATTCCTCCTAATGAGAACCTTCATGAAAACGAAGAGAACATATGAAGGGAAGACAGAGGAAAAGTACATCATTGAGGGCACCAAAAAAGTAAAGCCAAGTCTTCAGCAGATCTTAGCTACGTGCCAACTTTGATTTGGGGAACTTCCATGGGAACTCTGTCTGCCAATTACATTCCATGTGGATCTGCGACCCATTGGCATTACCCTCAGAGGGCAGGCACAGATGTGACCTACACTTCCCTTAAGTAGGAAACTTGGACTCTTGTGTTCTGTAAATGCAACTTCAATCTATTGAAATCCATACTCAGAATTTTGAAGATGTTGCCAATGTTATGTGTGTGTGAGGTTCAAGGTGGTTTTCTGTTTGGGGGCTACTGCAGCTCTTATTTTGGTGAAAAGAAGAAAAAAGTGATTTTAGTTATTTGGGCAAAAGATGCCACTGCTTCTGGGTGGCCAGTAAGAATTAGAGAACTCTGGCTGTCATCTACTTTGCTCAAGTGTGGGACCTTCCAATAGCTTTAGGTCTCTGACCCTCAGTTCCACTATCTGTAGAAGGGAGATATTTGCTCTGTATACCTTACAATGTGACGGGAGTAATGATAGAAGAGAATTTGTGTAGAGGTGCATGGGAAGCCATATCTAAATTTGCAAGCACAGTAATCCTAATAAAACAGCTATCATGTATTAAGCACTTACTTCATGCTAAGCACTGTTATAAGCAGTTTACTCACATTATCTTGACTACTCTTAAGTACTTTTGATGGTATTAAATTGTAACGTAATATTGACAGCTTCATTGAGATCAGTAGACTCATGGCACACAAAACAGTATATCGTAACAGTAAATTCTTAAAAACAAAAGCAAGAAATGAGAATTCCTGTTTACTGAAAATTTCCTCAATTCTTGGACTGCGGGAAGCAGAGAGTTTGTCCTAAAGGAAGTGTATCTGTGCCCTTCTCTAGAAAAGATAGGTGTCCAAGGTATAGTTTGTAAATTACAGTAAAAATTCCCCTTAATGGAGAGGCAAATTTTTGTCACAAACTTTGAAACCAGAGGGGTTCATTCTAGGATATTAAAAAGGGGGATGTAGGGACGCCTGGGTGGCCCAATTGCTTAGGTGTCTAAGATCATTTCAGCTCAGATCATGCTCTTACAGTTTGTGAGATGGAGCCCCATGTTGGGCTCTGTGCTGACAGTGCAGACCCTGCTTGGGATTCTTTCTGTCCCTATCTCTCTCACAAAATAAATAAACTTCAAAAAGGTGAGGGGGGGATGTAATGTCATTCAAAAACAATAATTATTAACCCTCCAAACCCTTCAAACCCTTCAAAGACCCTCCAAACAAAAGGATGTGTGTAAAAGACTTGAGCAGAAGGTGAGTGAAGAGAACCTGGTCCCTTCAGGCAAAAAATGCCCAGGGGCACATAGCCTGGGTTACAGTGTAGATAGGCTCCCTGTGCTAGACTCAGACCTCCATGGAGTAGAGGGAAGCTTCCTAGCAGTTCTACCCTTGGGGGCTCCACAGATCACAAACACACAAAAACATACGTATTAAAGAGCACACAGAGGGGTGCCGGGTGGCTCAGTTGGTTAAGCATCAATTCTCGATTTCAGCTCAGGTCATGGGGTCCTGGGGTTCCTGGGGTTTGGCCCGGTGTAGGGCTGTAGCACTGGCAGCACACAACCTGCTTGAGATTCTCTCTCCCTCTCTGTCTGCCCCTCCCTGCTTGTGTGTGCACACTTTCTCCCCCCACCCCGCCACCATCTCAAAATAAATTAATTAAAAAAAATTATTTTTTAAATAAAAGAGCATGCAGACACCCCTGACACACAGGGTTAGTGATTAGCACTGACACGGGGTGACCTACTCTCGTGACTAACACAGTTCCAGACCCAGGAAAATGCATCACTTCATCTCTTGTCCTTTGTCCCTTAAACAGTGTCTGGAGCCACAAGGGTCTGTGGATTGTGGTACCATCTATGCAGAAGGCAGAGAGTGCCCTGAAATACAGGGAGAATCTGACTGGCAGAAGCACTGAGGTAAGAGAAAAAAACAAATTAACTTGTCAAGTTCTTTCTCTCTCAGACAGTGTGAATGTATTAGATTTTTGCATAATAAAGTATCATTCCCCAGTAGCACCAAGCATCCAGCGTCTTGCTTCTCTCTTTGTTCCAACCTGGTTCCAGGTACTCAAGAATCTGTACAGTATTTGCTACAGTTCCACAGAGGAGGAAAGGAACATTTTACAACGATCCGTATCACTCCTAAAATGGTAGTTGTTAGTCTAGATGTAGCCTCTGGGACACGTGGTCCCTATTCTTTATATTGGTAACTAGATGGCTCCCAAGGAAGGCTAGAAGCTAGAATTGCAAGTAGTTTTACTTCTATGAAAATGTTTAATAAGACAATTAAATTTTCCAAAAATTAATATTGAGCTTTATTTAAATAATGTAAAAATTTGGTTTGAAACCAAGGAGATGATTCACGTATAAACAATTCTCAATAATTTCTAATCTTAATGGAGACTACATTTCTGGCCATTACAGATGAGGGTATAGTCTTAACTGAGGAGAGATTTGAATAAGTTATGTAATGTTCTAATAAGTTTTGTTTCCTTTCCAGTTACAAAATGTAAAATAAGAATGTAAGAAATACTGTGTATATCTAGATATTCCTTGAAAAGATATTCCTTTAACATATTCATGTTAAAAATAATAGCAATGCATTTGCTATTAAATTAGTTTATATTTTGTACAAAAGTGCTACTTTGCCACATGTGACTGCATTACAGTTTTTAATATATGTAAAATTCATGTGGTAAAGTTCATTTCCTAACTTAAGTATTGGTTTAAAAATTTTATTGACAATTCTCATTGCTCCTGCCTTAGCAGAGTGAAATTTCTCTAAATTAAAATTAATGAAAAAATATATATTACACGTATGAACTATAATGACTTAAGAAATATTGGTTAGGGGCGCCTGGGTGGCTCAGTCGGTTGGGCGGCCGACTTTGGCTCAGGTCATGATCTCGCGGTCCGTGAGTTCGAGCCCCGCATCGGGCTCTGTGCTGACAGCTCAGAGCCTGGAGCCTGTTTCAGATTCTGTGTCTCCCTCTCTCTGACCCTCCCCCGTTCATGCTCTGTCTCTGTCTCAAAAATAAATAAACGTTTAAAAAAAAAATTAAAAAAAAAAGAAATATTGGTTATTTTTGTCATTGCTGTCAATAGAACACATGAAAATCTTGGTTACAGTAATATAATTCATAATTTGGCTAAAATGAAGGCAAGACCAATTAATTTTATGTAAGAATATAAAATAATGAATTATGTATGTCTTTATTACTCATCCAAGGATCACCGGCTCCTCAACAGAACACCCAGACATGCACAATAATTAATTCAGTCATCGTTGATACTTTGCTGTCAGTCATATAAAAAAAAATAGCTTTACACACATTTTTTCAATTTTGTCATTATGAATATTTATGTGTCAGGTAAGAAGATAGAACATATTTCATTTAACAGTTTTTAGCTTTATTTATAATTTCTTAATATTCAGACATATGATCTATTGGCTTCCATTTATTCTCTTGCCTTGGGCCCATCAAATGTTGAAATGGGTCAGCTGGAGGGAAGGTAGATATTGAGCATGGGCCCCACGCTCTCCTGGCTAGTTGTCCTACAGGGTGACACCAGAGAGGCCCTTAGGTGTAGTCAGGCAGGCCAAGTGAGGAATCTTCATACCTTCCCCTCTCTCATAAACACCCCTCCCCACATTGTCACTGATGTCCGACAGTCTTCAGCAAGAGGTAAACCTCTACAGAAACATTTAAAATTGTAAATAGGCGGGGCACCTGGGTGCCTCAGTCCGTTAAGCATCCAGCTTCAGCTCAGGTCATGATCTCACAGTCTGTGAGTTCAAGACTCACGTCAGGCTCTGTGCTGACAGCTCAGAGCCTGGAGCCTGCTTCAGATTCTGTGTCTCCCTCTCTCTCTGCCCCTCCTCTGCTCATGCTCTGTCTCTTTCTGTCTCAAAAATAAATAAAAACATTTAAAAAATGTAAATAGGCGATTAAGGGGACACCTTAGTGTGAATGACTCTTAGTTGGTCTAATTAATCTTCCAGTGTATCCATCCTCTGGCTGAATCATTCATTAATGAAGAGTGCACTCTTCTTTCACTCTGGAGCAGTCCTCACCCAGTTGGTCATGTTTGGTCTAGACAGGAGAGGAAAAGTGAGTTGAGGAACTGAGAGAAGTCTTCAAATCTATGAAGGATTTTCATGAGAGATTATATTTAATCTGCCTGCAGTGACCCTGTAGATAGTTGTTCAGCACAAGGGTGCTCAGCTGAGGGGCAGTGGGGGCTGAATTCCAGTGCTTGCTTTGCTCACCAAACCGTATGCCCCAATGCCAGGCTGAGTCAGCTTTTCATTCTGACAAAAGGTGCTCTGTGGGCCAGCTGGGGCCCTGCCTGCGTGACTCCAGATGACAGAATTAGGCCCAAAGAGAGAAAGTTATACGAATGCCAATTTGTGGTTAGTATAAGGAAAAGATGGCTTATAAACCTGATCTCATTTAGTCCTTACAACAACCCTGAAAAGCAGGTACAATTACTGCCTTCCCTGTACAGAAGAGAAAACAGGCTGAGAAGTTTTGCAGCTTACCCAGTGTTTGTAAGTGGCAAACAGGATACAAAGCTAGTCTTTTCTGATTAAAAAACATCTGTGCTCATTCTATTTTACACTATGATATACCTTCTAACAATTTGGGCAATTCTTTAATGAAATGGGCTGTTTCCAAAGCAAGCAATTGTCATATTGCTTTAAGTGTTTAAGAATAAGCTGAGTGCCAACTCATCAGATATGTCACCAAGTGGACTCACATGCCCATAAATGGTTGAATCAGGTGATGCTTAGGGGGTCCAGCTTTGGGCAGGACAACAGAAGGAACTGTGTATTTCAAATATGAAGACTTTCAATGCAGGGAATTAGAGGCATAACCAACCACTGGAAGAGCTAGGGGAACCAAGATCAGGGAAGCTCCCAACAATGACCTCAGCATGCCTTACTAAAGCAGGTGATTCAGTAGTGTGTAAATTTTAAGAACCTCTGGAAAGCTCCTGTCCTCTCTCAGTCTGTAGCACTGATTGAGGTAATTCTTTAGAATGTCACCTGGTGATTCTTTAGAACCTCACATCTACCCATGCATCTGACCCAACTACAGCCTGAGAATTATGGCTTCTCCCCTTCAGCCTTTCAATTCTCACAGGAGTATTTCTTAAACTTTTTTTTGATGTTTGTTTATTTTTGAGAGACAGAGAGAGAGAGAGAGACAGGGTATGAGCAGGGGAGGAGCAGAGAGAGGGGCAAAGAGAGACGGAGACACAGAATCCGAAGCAGCCTCCAGGCTCTGAGTTGTCAGCACAGAGCCCCATGTGGGGCTTGAACTCATGGACCACAAGATCATGACCTGAGCCAAGGTTGGACGCTTAACCTACTGAGCCACCCAGGCACCCCTCACAGGAGGATCTTTAATGAAAGAGATGCTGACTCTGGCCAGGACCATATGGGGAAGAGGATCTAGGGAAAGATAGTTCCTGGCTGGAAGAGGTAGTGGTGAAGCCGAGTTGTCAACAGACACTCCAGCAAAATCTGTAAGCCCCTTCCTGCCATAATGATGTAGGATTTTATAACATATACTTACTAATTATCAGGCTCTCTCTTATTCTGGAGTGAGTTAGGAGTTAAAAGAGCAGGAAGTTATCAGGCCCTTCCAAGAGCCTTTGTCCCTGCGGGAAATATAGCACAGAAAGGGAAAGCTGAAGCAAGCTATATGTAAATTTTCACATGTCATCATTTTGCCTAAGATTTGAGCACTTTCAATTGGTCTGGGCCAGAGAAAACCAGGTAGCTGCAAAAGCAGGCCTGCTCCTCAGACTTTAGAAAAATTAGTGTTCATAGAAAGGATTGTGTTCATAGGAAATATATTCTGAGTGGCAAATTTTAAGAGGCTATGTTTATGTATGGTAGGTGAATCATAGAATTTAGAACTTAGACATCATTTGGTCCCTGATACCCCAAACCCCCTCTCATTTCTGGAAATGGGTATCTCTGAGAGTATGGTTGGGAGATGTTGCTAGTAATAGTATGCCTTCTACTGAGAATCCTGCCAAACTATTGACAGGGAGGAATGGTGACAAATAGGGCAGCAATGATGGATTTACAGAGCTATTTCTTAAGGGTTTAAGACCTACCAATATCGCCCAAGATGCTGGTTGCCACACCCCTAATTTATTGCAACAATCAATGAAGGACTAAGTGAAGTCACGAGCAAGTTAATGGCAGAGTCAAGACTAGAATTCAAGTATCCTGACACCCAGCCTGGGTTGTTTTCTATGATAGCACCCTCCACCTCTCATTCTATCATATCTACCTATGTATCACCTATCATCTATCTACGTATCATTTATCTACCTCTCTCTCCTACCGATCTCCCCTCTAACCATCTATCTTTTTATGTGCATCTAATCACTTAGCTGCATAATCTCTCCTTGCATCTGTCCATGTATGTTCACGAGACTCTGTGAAGAGACAGAAAGGCATTGATTTCCCTTTCTAAGTTATTGGAAGAAAGGGAGTAGGAAATGGGGGGGCGGCTATTGACTTTTGCTTATTTGTTTTGGCTCCTACCTGAGTAAAGAAAAGCTTTTAGTCCATAGCACAGCATCATAACAATAGCAGGACCTATGAATTTTTCCAATAGGTAATTTCGGGCTGAAGACAATGCATTTGAAAAACAGCCTAGTGTGCTGCTATATTAAAACAGTAGGCCACTGTCCTCATAATATGTCAGCTATTGATAATGAGATTACATCTCCCAGTATACTCCCTCCTGTGTTCCAGCACTCAATTTTGTTGCTGGGGAGCATCCACTGCTGAAATGAGGGAACAGCTTTGGTTGGTGTGAGCAGGTCTTTTGCTTACATTTGGGGTAAGAATTCGTGCAGCTCTATAAGTATCAGTCAAACCACATAGTCTTATATCTCCTTAGGAAACAAATCCTTAAAATAACTTGCTCTAAGAAACCATTAGATCTAATCAGTGAGTGCAGTAAAATTGTAGGATGCAAAATTAACATACAAAAATCGGTAGTGTTTCCATACACTAACAATGAAATTTCTTAAAGTGGAATAAATAAATTAATCCCATTTACAATAGCATCAAAGCAATGAAATACTTAGGAATAAATTTTACTTAGGAGGTGAAAGATTTCTAATCTGAAAACTACAAGACTTTGATGAAATAAATTGAAGAAGACATGAGTAAGTGGAAAAGTAGCTGATGTTCATGGATTGGAAGTAATAATATTGCTAAAATGTCCATACTACCAAAAGCTATCTATAGATTCTTATTGTATATTAGATACATATCTTATTGTATATATTGGAGATACAATCTCTACAAAAATTTCAATGACATTTTTTACAGAAGTAGAAAAAAATTCCTAAAATTTATATGCAACCACAAAAGACATTGAACAGCCAAAGAAATCCTGAGAAGGACAAATAAACCAGGAGGTATTACACTTCCTGATTTCAAGCTATACTATAATGCTATAGTTATCAAAACAGTATTAAAGACAGACTAATAGACCAGTGGGTCAGAATTGAGAGCCTAGAAGTAAACTGAAGCGAATACAGTTAACTAATATATGATAGGGAAGCCAAGAATACTCAATGGAGGAAAGACCGTCTCTTCAGTAAATGGTGCTGGGATAGTTGGATAGTTTAATGTAAAAGAACGAAACTGTACCCATACCTCACATCACTCACAAAAATTAACCCAAAGTAGTTTAAAGACTTAAATGTAAGACCTGAAACCATGAAACTCCTAGAAGACAACATAGGAATAAAACTCCTTGACGAGTGTGTTGGTAATGGCTTTTTGGCTAGGACACTGAAAGCACAAGAAGCAAAACAAAAAAAGAACAAGTGAGACGACAGCAAACTAAAAAGCTTCTACAAAGCAAAAGACACCACCAACTAAGTAAAAGGACAGACTATGGGATGGGAAAAAATATTTGCAAGCCATATATCTGGTAAGGGGCCAATATCCAAAATATATAAAGAACTAATACAATTCAATAGGGAAAAATACCACTAGAAGCATCTCAAGTGTTCATCGATCGATGAATAGATAAAGATGTGGTATATATATATATATATATATATATATATATATATATATATATAATGGAATATTACTTAGCCATAAAAAAGAATGAAATCTAGGGGCACCTGGGTGGCTCAGTCGGTTGAATGGCCGACATCGTCTCAGGTCATGATCTCATGGCTCGTGAATTAGAGCCCCACATCAGGCTCTGTCCTGACAGCTCAGAGCCTTGAGCCTGCTTCAGATTCTGTCTGTCTCTCTCTTTGCCCCTTCCCTGCTCTCTCACTCACTCTCTCTCTCTCAAATATACATAAACATGAAAAAAAAAAAGAATGAAATCTTGCCATTTGCAAGGACATGGATGGAGCCAGAGAGTATAATGCTAAGTGAAATAAGTCAGAGAAAAACAAACAGTATATGATTTCACTCATATGTGGAATTTAAGAAACAAAACAGATGAGCGAAGGAAAAAGAAAGAGACAAACCAAGAAACAGACTCTTAACTATAAAGACAAACTGATGGTTGCCAGAAAGGAGGTGGGTGGGGGATGGGTGATACAGGTGATGAGGATTAAAGAGTGCACTTGTCATGATGAGCACTGGGTGATATATGGAATTGTTGAATCACATATTGCACACCCGAAACTAATAGAACACCATATGTTGACTTTACCGGAATTAAAATTAAAACTTAATAAAAAATATTCTATCCTATTTCTTTCAAAAAACAAAAGGGGTGCCTGGGTGGCTCAGTCTGTTTAGCATCTGACTCTTGATTTTGGCTCAGTCGTGACCTCAGGATTCATGGTTTCAGCCCTGCACCGGGCTCTGCGCTGACAGCATAGAGCCTGCTTGGGATTTTCTCTCTCCCTCTCTCTCTCTCTGCTCCTCCCCTGCTCTCTCTCTCAAAAAATAAATAAACTAATAAAAAAAATTTTTAAAAACACCCACAAGTAACCCAATTAAAAAATAGGCAAAGGACCTGGATAGACATCTCTCCCAAGAAATACAAAAGGCTGAAAAGATGCTAGACATCACTAGTCACTATGAAAATGCAAATTAAAACCACACTGAGATATCACCTTATGCCTGACCATTATTAAAAAGACAAAAGATGGGGCAAAATTTGGTTGAGCATCCAACTTTGGCTCAGGTCATGATCTCATGTTCGTAAGTTCAAGCCCCACATTGGGCTCACTGCTGTTAGTGCAGATGCCACTTCGGATCCTCTGTCCCCCTCTCTCTACCCCTCCTCCACTTGCACTCTCTCAAAAATAAATAAATGTGTTTTTTTTTTAAAAGACAAAAGATAAATGCTGATGTGGAGAAAAGGGACCTCTTGGTCATTATTGGTGGGAATGTAAGTTGGTACAGCTACTATGGAAAACAGTATGGAGGTTCCTCAAAAAATTAAAAATAGAGGTCCATATGATCCATCACTTCTACTTCTGAGAACATATACAAAGGAAACAAAAGCACTAACTTGAAAAGATATCTGTATTCCTATTGTAATAGCAACATTATTTCCAGTAGCCAAGACATAGAAACAGCCTAAGTGTCTATCAATGGATGAATGGATAAAGAAATTGTAGTTTATAGATATACACAATGGAATATTATTTGGCCATAAAAAATGAGGAAAATCTATCATTTGCAACAACATGAACGGATCTTGAGAGCATCACGGTAAGTGAAATAAGTCAGACAGAAAAAGAAGTACTGTATGATCTCACTTGTGTGTGAAATCTAACGCAAAACAAAATGATAAAAACCAAACCCATAGAAAAAGAGATTAGACTTGTGGCTGCCAGAGGCAGGGGGTGGGGAGACAGGGAAATGGAAGAAGGTGGTCCAAAAGTACACACTTCCAGTGATAAGATAAATAAGGATCGTAATTACAATGTAGCAACTGTACCTAACACTGCTGTATGATATGTAAGACACTTAGGAAGGTAAATGCTAATAGTTCTCATCATAAGGAAATTTTTTCCTGTTTTCTTCTTTTTTGTTTTTATTGTATCTATATGAGAAGATTTAGCTGGTCCTTTCACAATGTGTATAAATCAAACTATCATGCTGTACACCTAAGCTTATACAATGATGTAGGTCAAATATTTCTCTTTAAAACTGGAATAAAATAACTTGTTCAAAGTTAGACATTCATGTCTTTATTTACATATATGGATCTAGTCATGATAGTTATGCACATGGTTTGTTTATTGTATAGAAAGAAATGTGCTCTTCTGCCAAGTTCTAGGAGAACATTAATCAAATTCATTGATTACTAAACGTCTGTCTTACATCTGAAACATTTTGTCTGACTTTGGGGGCTGAATTATAAAAGGCATGTTGACAAACTAGAGAATATTCATAGGGTGACCAGGATTAATCATGGTAATAAAATATAATTTAAGAAAATAATTTATTGAGTATTCTGCTAAGCATGTCACATGGGTTGTTAGTTTTAATCCTCCTGGTCATGTACTTTAGTCACATAAGGAGTGACTGAGGTCACGTAACAAGCCCTGATGCCAGAACCTGAGCTTGTATCCACTCATTGTACAGTGAGGACCCTGGACACCAGCCTGTACCAAAAGCTGTAGAAGAACCGAGTGTCTGTGCTGATGAAGGAAAGAACTGGGACCAACAGAGGCAAGTGACTAGATGGAGATGTTATCTCAATAAAATAAGATGCTCCTGTCCTTAGAACTGAGCATCCAGACAAAAGCTGAAAGACCCTTTTTGGGATGGATGAAAGATTTCAACTGTAAGATATGTTGAGTCTAGGACGTGAGCAAAATAGAACAAATAACCAGCCTGTTGATTTCATTTCTCCTCACTAACAGAAAAACAAAAGTAAAGGTCTCTAAAAATTGTTTAAAGTAACAACAAAATGAAAGTCTCTAAATTCCTATGATTTTTCTTAAAAGCTGACTCAGGGGTAAGTGTCAGATTTAGGCCCATCTTCTCAGAAGGTGTCACTCTTTTATGGTACTTGGCCTTTGGAACCATGTAATCTGTAGCCCTGAGACTTAGATTGCCACCTCCCACTATCGTTCTAAGGATTGGAGGAGTTTATGTGGAAGGGCTTTATAATGGCTGCATACCATACAGATGTGAGGAATCGGTGAACAGAAATAGATGTATTTTAAGTCCCTTGATTTTTTCAGTATAATGATACAGATCAGTCTTTAATGCTACTGAATCAGCCAGACATACGTCTGGTAAATATAGTCATATAAATACAGCCAAAGCATATATATTTTCATTGGTTCAACCAATATTTACTGTAACTGGCACTTATGTGTGTCAGTTATATGCTAGGTTTACAGAAATGATTAATGTACAGTACTACCCCTCAGAACTGGCATACAAATAAATTGCTGCAATTTAGCAAAATTAATGCTGATAGAGGTATCGTCTTAACAAAAATGAAATGAAACAAAATCAATCACTTTTTTAAAAAAAATTTTTAACATTTATTTATTTTTGAGACAGAAACAGAGCACGAGCAGGGGAAGGGCAGAGAGAGAGGGAGACACAGAATCCGAAGAGGCCTCCAGGCTCTGAACCGTCAGCACGGAGCCGGACACGGAGCTCGAACTCATGGACCGCGAGATCATGACCTGAGCCAAAGTTGGATGCTCACCCGACTGAGCCACCCTGGCGCCCCAAAATCAATCACGTGTTTTAAAGGTGTGAGGCTGGACTCACTAAGCATTTCATGGTTTACATAAACAGCAGTAGTGACACCTTACCTTACACTGAGCAGGTCAGTATGGAATTCATTTGCTCTACAAAATTTGCACACCTCTCTACTAAATCACTCACACATCATAAAACAGTGAGCCTACTGGTGGAAATCCTGAAACTAACGTCCTGTGCATGCTTACTTTTGCATTGCCTTACTTCCATCCATGGCTAAACGTATGATCCAAGAGTAGTGGAAAATCTTTACAAATCAAGTTTCACCACACAGAAGTTCCACACTGAGCAATATGCCCTTGATCAAGCCTTCAACTGGAGTAGGCTGTTATGTCGATGGAGGGAGAAGAAGCCATGGTCCTTAGGGGTTAAAACATTGGATTCCAACTCAGTCCGTATGATGAGCTTGGGGAAGAACAGAGGAGCAGCAGGAGAAGTGTCCACACTTGACCATGTTGTCTGCTGTTCACTATCACAGAAAATGGGAGACGTATTTTAAAGTTTTGCCAAAGCACAATCAGCTCTGATCTGCAGTCTGTGGGAGGAGAGCAGCAGCGGTCCTGGTAACCAAGACTCAGGAGCACAGTGACAGTAATGAGAGACGAGGTGACACGAATCAACGAGGAAGCATCTGTTGGTCTCCCGTATTCTGGTTTTGCATGGAAAACCCCAGAGTTAGTGCAGATGCCTTTGAAAATGAGAAAATATATAAGTAAGTGATTTAAGAGGAAAAAAGAAGGAAAGAGAAAAGGAAGCAGAACTCACACTTACTGACTCGGACCACTGTGTATGCTGAGCAAAAATATTATTAATGACAACTCCTGTTTGCCATGAGCCAGTTTCTGTAAGCATTGTGTTTTGCATTCATTACCTCATTTAAACTTCACAACAGCCTCCTCATGTAAGAATTCTGCCTGGGTTTGCAAGTGAGAACACTTTCCCACAGCCAGGAATAGGGTCAATTCTCTCGTCTCTTTTTTCCTTCAAATGTTTATTTAAATTCTAGTTAGTTAACATATAATATAATGTTTTCAGGAGTAGAATTTAGTGATTCATCACTTACATATAACACCCAGTGCTCAACACAAGAAGTGTCCTCCTTAGTTCCCATCACCCATTTAGTCCGTCCCTGCGCCCCCCCACTCCCACCGCCACCATCAACCCTCAGTTTCTTCTCTATCTTAAAGAGTATCATACGGGCAAAACTCTATCTTCTCACGTCAAATTCCACTCTTTCAGCTACACTAGAGAACACAAAAGTGTTCATAGAAGGGGACGTGGGAAAGAACTTTTACAAGGGCTTAGCAGTCAGTTGGTGAGTCGGGAATAGAGTGGTGAAAAGACAGACAAGTCTCTGTCCTTGTGGAATAGTCAGGGAAGACAGAGACTACACACGTTAAAAAGAAATGGAGAAGATAATTTTAGTTACTTAGAAGTATCATAGGGAAGACGAAGGAGGGTGCCAGGAAAGAGGAAGCAGAGGTGATCCTTCAGCCAGAGAAGGAAGAGGCTTCTCTGAAGAGGTACACACTTGAGGGAAGACTGAGGGAAAGGTGTGGCCACGCAAAGACCCAGGGGAAACATATCTTAAGAAGGGTTGCTTGTTCTGGGAACAAAAACAAGGCCAGAGGGCCAAAAATAGGGAAGGAGAAGGAGGGAGGGGAGGCTTGGGAAATATGTGAGGTCCAAATTACTAGGGCCTTTTAGCCAGGGTAAGGACTTTGGAGGCTGTCCTCGGTGTATGGAAACGTGCTGGGAGGTGTGGGCAGGGTTGTGGCCTTACTCTGGCCCCATGTGAAGGATGCAGTTTTGAGAGGCAAGAGCACCTAACAGATTGTTGCAATGTTCCAGGTGAGGGCCGCTGAGGACTCAGACTTAGTTCCTAGCTGAGGAAGGGGTTAGGTGTTTTTCAGATTCAACATCTATTTTGGAGTTAGTGCTGACAAAGCTTATGACTGGATTGGACATGGGATGGGAGGAAAAAGTGAATCAAGAAAAATCTCTGTGTTGCACAGATGGTGAAGAAGGCCTTAGGGTGATAGAGTTGAGGGCCAGGCCCTCCCACTGGAAGGAAGAGTGTTGTGATGGTTTAGGACCATATAGACAACTCTGAATGGGTGTGTTCTAAAACGTTAAGAGGCCAGCAAGCCTAGTAGGGAGAAGTCATCATTTTTCAATCATGAAGAAGAGAGAATAGAAAGAATACCAGGATCATCTTTGGTTTGTATAATACAATTACGTGTTATATGAAAGTCTCCACTATATCACTCATCTGTTCTGAATCATAAACTACAGTGATTCATTATTTTGTCTCAGTTATGGTAACTGCTATAGAAAATTTGAAAAACAGGCCTAGACTGGTGAATTCTCTTTATTTCTTTAGTATTTTATATAGCCAGAACACATTAATTGATTTGGCAATAATATTTATAAACATTCTGGAAAGAGGCAGGGTATTAAATATATCTTTGGTGACTTTTTCCTCTGTGCATATGGGACTATATCATTAAGTTACAACCAACATACGATACTTATGTGTTCTCCTTTTAACAATTTGCTATGAATATTATCACATTTCTTCAAGTTTTCATGGCAATCTTATTTTTAATTTGCTCTAAAATATTTGTTTAACTTATTACTTATAAATTTTAACGTTTGAAATGTTGATGAACAAATTAGTTCAAAATCAACATGTATATAAAATAATATACTGCCTATAAAAATTGTCTCATATCTTCCTGTGGTAAACTAGTTTTGTTTATTTAATGCTAATGGATTTCTTACTGAGGGAGACACCTGAGTGCGGTAGGAATACTGGTCGTCTAGAAGTCTTGTCTCCACTTTTAAACTGTTTCTGTGATCTTGGGCAGGTCTCTTAACTTTCTGGACTTGAGACTTATGTATCAAAAAACAATAAAAGAGGGCACCTGGGTGGCTCAGTTGGTTAAGCATCCTACTCTCGGTTTCTGCTCAGGTCATGATCTCAGAGTTTGTGAGATAGAGTCCCATGTCGGGCTCTGCACTGACAGTGCGGAGCCTGCTTGGGATTCTATCTCTCTGCTCCTCCCCCGCTTGCACTCTCTTTCTCAAAATAAATAAATAAACACTTAAAAAAAAAAAAAAGGCAGGGACGCCTGGGTGGCTCAGTTGGTTAAGCGTCTGACTTCAGCTCAGGTCATGATCTCGCGGTTCATGAATTCAAGCGATGCGTGGGGCTCTGTGCTGACAGCTCAGAGCCTGGAGCCTGCTTCTGATTCTCTGTCTCCCTCTCTCTCTCTGCCCTCCCCCCACTCACACTCTGTCTCTGTCTCTCAAAAATGAATAAATGTTAAAAAAAATTAAAAAATAAAAGGCAGCTGTATGATCTAAGATCTTTTCCAGTTTTATGGCTCTCATTTATTTTGCTAGCTTATTTTTACACTTTATATGATGTGGAAGATCTTTTATGTTTAATAAGAAAAAATCAACAAAGAAATAAATGTGCATATATGTTATTGTTATAATGCACTTATCCAGGAGGAAGATTATGATACCTCTTTTCTGTTGTTGGATAACTTAATATATGCTCATTTAGATATATGAAAATGAAACCGGGATCGCTCTTAGCCATCCTTCAATGTCCAGCTCAGCAACAACTGTCTTTATTAAGTTCCACTCCCCACCCCTAGATCAATTCATCATTTCTCTGGTCTTCGACAGCACTTTTTTGATATTTCTACCAGAGGACCCACTTCATTCAGTTCCATATTACTGAGTGTTTACCTGCTTATCTCCTCTGCTAGATTGCAAACTTGTTTGAAAATATGGATGTGTTTTATCCACATTTATGTTATCTGCAGCTTTGGGCATAGTGCTGTGCAATAAGAAGCATCCTAGAATCTTTTCAGTTGGCTCCATCATTACTAATAAGTCATATGTACACAATCAAGACTAGTTGTACCAAGTACTTATTTTTAAACAACTATACTCTAATATTAGAAAGTTCTGTTTTTTTAATTTTTAAAATTAAGTTTCTTTATTTTGAGAGAGAGAGAAAGCACAAGTAGGGGAGGGGCAGAGAGAGAAGGAGAGAGAGTCCCAGACAGACTGCACCGTCAGCACAGAGCCCAATGTGGGGCTCAAACTCACAAACTGTGAGATCATGACCTGAGCCAAGATCAAGAGTCAGAAGCTTAACCGACTGCCACCCAGGCGTTCCTAAAAGTTATTTTTATCTCATACGTGAACCTGTCCCTCAAACTCTGTGGCCCAGGCCAAATGAACACCTTTAATCTTTTGCTTTTGCCATGACTTATCTCTGGCTTTGGCCCTGCCTTTCCTGCTGCCTAGAACATTCTTCCCTTTTCCTCTTTCTATATCTCTTTCTTAGTCAATATCTACTCCTCCTTTGCCTTACATATACCCTTCTGCAAGAAGCATTCTCTAACCCTTCATACCACCCCAGGCTGGGTTGGATGTCCCTCCTCTATGTTCCTCTGGCCTTCCGTACTACCACAGTCATTGTATTTATCAACTCCCTTGTAATATATTTATTTTCTTCTGTGTTTTCTCTGGCCTATAAGATCTGGAAATTCAGAGCCTTACTTGTATTATTCATGATTGTATCTTCAGATATACAGCAGGGTCTGGCACACTTGTGAGATGAATATGTGGCCTGTAATTATTTCTTTTCTAATATGAAAACAGAATTCCATTAAATTAATGACTTGCCCAAGACCTCGCAAGATTAGTGTAGCCCTCTCCAAATCAGGTTGCAAATGGATCATTACCACACGAATACTTCCCTATTTAGTTAAGAAGAACCACATATACCATGCCAGAGCTATTGCCATTTTTAACCAATTTTTTCTTTAAGTAAACTCTGTACCCAAAGTGGGGCTTGAACTCAGGATCCCAAGATCAAGAGTCACATGCTATACCAACTGAGCCAGCAAGGTGACCCAAGCTGGTGACATTTTTAAATGGAGAGAGAAAATAGACATTCACATCACTGAGGTTTAACTCTATTACTAAATAATGGAAGTGTGTGAATGGTGGTTGATAAGTCATATTTTACGTAATCAAATGGATTTTCTAGATATCTATATTTGGGTTGACTAGTAGGATGGAATTTATTAAATGTCATGCTAGAAAACATACCATGAGCAGGTAGGTAGGTGAGGAGAGGAAGGCTACCTTCCAGAGCGAGGAACAAAAGAGATAGTCATGTCTTTGGCCCGCAGTGGTGGTAGTTAATAAAACGGGGTCTCAAGTCTTAAAATTTGGGACATGGAAAGGTAGGATCATAAGAGCCTTTTGTGCAGCTGAAAAAAATAATTGCTCAGTAACTCAAGATTAGGCACAAAGTTTATATTTTGATACATTTATTGAAGTGTTTTCCTTGATTTTTTTAGAAATGATTTCAACATTGGCTATCATTTTTACCACCATAAAAATAATAACCATTATTCAGAGGTAACATCCAGTTCTAAACCCCCTTGCCTAAGAAACTGTTGCAAGAGTAGCGAAATGAAGTAAAACTGCCATTTCTTTTCTCCAAAAGCAGTAAATTTTCATATGGAGAAGTCCTGTTGTCAATTTTAGCACCTATAACGCGGATTGACACCAATACCTGTGTGTGTGTTCCATTAATTACTAATCCACCCATGAAACATTCAAAGTCTCTCCTACAATCCCTTTTTGGGACAGTTTGCAGTATCATAAATAGAGAAAAGCATCAATGCCTGCATTTGCAATTTGTCTCATTATAATTTGTCCCAAGTGTATGGAGTTTCATTCTAGCGGGCATACTATAATAAAAAACAAAAGTCTCAAACTAGGAGCAAACACAAAGGCACTAAATTAAAGTGTCTGTTCATCTATCACTCTACATGGTGAAGGATAACCAACAGCTGATCATTCATCTGCCGTTTTCTTCATGAGCAAAGTAAAAAGAGATAACTCACCTATCAGATGAAGACATATTTGCTGAGACATCAAATCATACATTATATTGGTATATGTACATGTATGTGAGTAAATGTCTTAGAATACATAGCTATATTTCTACCTGCATATGAAAATTTGAATACCCTCACCCTCACCATCACCGTCATCCTCCCCCCCTTTTTTATTGCAAGAAAACATTTTGGAGAATAGTTCTTAAATCCTAGCAGGTACAAAATTTGTGAAGGCTCACAACCTTGATTGCTATCAAACTGATAATAATTGGAGAATTGAGCCACCAGTCCTCCACTGAAAATATTTACAGTTTTAAGAAAGAGAAGGGTCACCTGGGTGGCTTAATCGGTTGAGCGGCCGACTTCAACTCATGATCTCCTGGTTCACGAGTTCGAGCCCCGCGTCAGGCTCTGTGCTAACAGCTCGGAGCCTGGAGCCTGCTTCAGATTCTGTGTCTCCCTCTCTCTCTGCCCCACCCCTGTTCACGCTCTGTCTCTCTCTCTGTCTCAAAAAAAAATTATTAAACATTAAGAAAAATTAAGAAAAGAGAGAGAAAGGTGGAGGAAGCCAATGAGAAAATGAGCAGGGGAAAGAAATACTTCCTCGCATAATGGAAATATGTACACGTATACATACACATATTCTGGGGCCTCCACGTGCAGGTTTATAAGTGACAGAAATAACAGTGAGGAAAGAAGGAAGTAAATGCAAGTGTTTCGTAAATTAACTCTCCAGAAAAAGATCATTGCATTATTGTACTAACAGGGGCCCTCAAGTCACTTTGTTCTCTCCACTCAGAATATGGCTTGTTCATATCAAGGCATGCCATCAAACGTAACCAGGTATTTATTAGCTTGCATTTTAATAAAAATAAGAAACAGTATTAAAAAATGGAAAGCTGACAAATTTGATTTAAATGGATACTGAACTCCAGGCAGACGTGTTGTTTGAACTCTTGCCCGATGTGCCGTTGCTGCCAGGAAGCATTAAACCAAGAGTGAGTGGTCAATATGTGCTCACATATCACACGTCAGGCTTCACAAGAACGTTCCTCTCTTGGAAAATTATATGGTTAAAAATAAGTGACAAAGCTTGAGCAGCCCCTTCAAATCCGTGAAGACATTTGGAGGAACTGAAGCATGCTTATAATAAAACCAGGGTATCTAAAATAGAGGCTAGAGCTCATGTAGCATCTTGCCAAGTAATCAGATAAAAATGATTACACAAATTTCCAACAATAAATTCCTCCTGCATTTGCTGAGCGAGCACATAGGGAAGGAAAACACATCTTCAGAACCACACTTTTATCTATCAGACTTTTCTGTGGAGGCTTTATAAGCATTTGTTACCCCTTTCTCCCCTTTAATGCTCTTTTTGAACAGATCTTGAGAAACCCTTGAAATGGAAAACTTACACTTAAATCCAGACTTAGAGCCGGAATCCATTTCTTGACAGTGAAAAAAGAGAAAAAATCATCCCAAACTTCCTTGTCACTATCCAAGCAAATAACTTATCTATCATAAGAATTGTGGCTCCTGGATAACAGATTAGGCACATCAATAAAATACTGTAACCACAGTTTGAGACAAATGCCCTGGTATGTATAAGGTCAGAGGTGGACCGAGTTCTTGTGGAATCCTAAGCATATTTATCACTGGCCAAGCTTCAAACTGAGTTTTAAATTTTGTCAGACATGAAAAACTGCTACCAGATGGCTTCAAGATAATTCCCCTCTGTGTTAAAATCACACACTTAGGTATAGTCAGTAGTAAAAATCAAATAATTAGTCCAAACACCAGTATACACCTGGCACATTCCTACTGCAAGTTTGGAGGTATTATTATGATAAGTGTCTCTGCGATTAAGAAAGCCCACGCAACCAATGCAGAGTAGCCTGCTAACACAATTAGCAAATGACGATCTTCTAGAGCTGTGGATCATCCCAAGCCAATAGGAAGAGACAGTACGTTATTCCAAATTGTAATCCTGTTTCCAATGGCAAGAGAGAGTTGTAGGTTCACTCGCTGCTACCCCCATCTCCACTCTGTACCCCTGTGCCCTGTGCTCTTCAACTAAGTGAAAAATTAGTTCATGTTGTGAAATGGTCACTCCCTGCTATATAAAAGAGCCTCCCCCCAAATTATTGGAAATTCCCGAGTCCTATGGCCAAACTCCATTCTTCGATGTACCTAAAAATGTAGTACACGTATTTGTATTCAGATATGAGAAACCACATGCATCGGTTCACAAAGTAAGAAGTAGAAGGCATAAAGTGACTTTGAGAAGGAGGGTATTAAAATGCCCAGATTAGCAAAATAAACTAGAAAAATATTATATACATCAGAAAGCACCAGGAAGTATGTTATTACTAATTAATATGTAATATGTTGGCTTTTAAAACATTTTAGAACTTTTAAATGATTACATTAAATTTTTTTTTAATGTTTATTCATTTTTGAGAGAGAGAGAGAGACAGAGAGCATGAGCGGGTGAGGGGCAGAGAGAGAGAGGGAGACACAGAACTTGAAGCAGGCTCCAGGCTCCGAGCTGTCAGCACAGAGCCCAACGCAGGGCTCGAACCCACGAACTGTGAGATCATGACCCGAGCCGAAATCGGACTCTCAACCGACTGAACCACCCAGGCGCCCCATTAAATTATTACATTTTAACAACACAAGTATTTATTTAGCTTTCGTGTGGTGCGGCATTTCACTGGGTAAAATGGGGGTCTAGGGATCTAGAATCACAATTCTTTTAGCTGGTAAGATGAAAATCCCATTCTACTTTAAAATGTGGATCTGAGGGGGGACAGATGAACCCTGGCAATGGGCATTTGTAGATGTAGAGTAGCACAAAATGCTGGTGGAAATTCTTCTGTTTGCATCATTCTCGATACCCAGAATCTTTAAGTAGGATTCCTCTTTCCCCCATGAGTCCTGCCTACTACACTGTCAGAGTGAGAGCATCATGGAATTTTAATTATCAGCCTCACTGCAGAGCAAAGTTTTCGTGCTAGAAAGTGGCCACATTTTAGGACTTCTGACATTTGGGTTCCTTTCCTAGAAAACCATCACTTTGGATAGGGTTATATTTCCCCACACCTCACTGGAGCACAATAAAGATTTTATTCTATGCTCCAATAATTATTGGCAAGAGCATGATGCCTCCCTCTGTCATCACACAGGCAAAAGCACATGAAGAAGATCCCAGGAATCGGGAAGATGGGGTAAAGTGAGGTCACAACTGGCAAGAAGAAAACCATCCAGTCTTTGAACACAAAGATTGTAAATGTCTACTGTTTTTTAAACTTATTATTTTTGGCAGGCTTGCATATGTTCTCCGTGCTCATTCCAT